>NC_056744.1:774106052-774158552 GCF_019279795.1 Protopterus annectens
CTTCACATTTAGTACAAAAGCAGCACAAGAAAAACATGCACTGTAGCAATAAATACTAATTTAAAAACAGCATAACAATCAGAAATACTGTAGGTACTCAATTAAGGTATTAACTGATGCCAAGACATTTATTTATTTACAGGGTACGTGAGCCAGTGTAGTGACTGTTTTCTGGGTATAGACAGGTGTGTGATAACGATAAACACCTAAAAGTCAAAAGAAGGAAGCATTTCAGATTGTGATATACATAAGAAGCAGAGTATGAATGCAGAGTGAAATTATACAAATGGTTTGTCTCTTTTTTAATTTCATGATGGGAATGGACGCCATTCCTAAGTCAAAGTAAGTTTAAAGTTCATAAAATTAGTATCGTTTCAGTCTTTGATGTCAGCCAAAAGTGCACTTCGCAGAACCCATAATGTGCCCAGTAATGACTCCTTTTGCAATTTGTACGGAGTTACATGTACTGGTCTTCTTCTTCTTTCGGCTGCTCCCATTAGGGGTCGCCACAGCAGATCAACTGTTTCCATTTCTTCCTGTCCTCTGCATCTTGCTCTGTCACACCAACCACCTGCACGTCCTCTCTCACCACATCCATAAACCTTATCTTAGGCCTTCCTCTTTTCCTGTTACTTGGCAGCTTCATCCTTAGCATCTTTTTCCCAATATACTCTGCATCCCTCCTCAGCACATGTCCAAACCAACGTAATCTTGCCTCTCTGGCTTTGTCTCCAAACCTTCCCACCTGGGCTGACCCTCTAATATACTTATTCCTAGTCCTGTCCATCCTCATCACACCCAGTGCAAATCTTAACATCTTCAACTCTGCCACGTCAAGCTCTGACTCCTGCCTTTTTGTCAGTGCCACTGTCTCCAACCCATATAACACAGCTGGTCTCACTACTCTCTTGAAGACCTTCCCTTTCACTCTTACTGGTATTAGTCTGTCACAAATCACTCCTGACACTCTTCTCCACCCGCTCCATCCTGCCTGTACTCTCTTCTTCACCTCTCTTCCACACCCACCATTACTCTGAATTGTTGATCCCAAGTACATAAACTCATACACCTTCGCCACCTCTACTCCCTGCATCCTCACCATTCCTCTATCCTCTCTCTCATTCACACACATATATTCTGTCTTAGTCCTGCTGACCTTCATTCCTCTTCTCTCTAGAGCTTATCTCCACCTCTCCAGAGTCTCCTCCACCTGTTTCCTACTCTCACTACAGATCACAATGTCATCTGCAAACATCATAGTCCACGGGGACTCCTGTCTGATCTCGTCTGTCAACCTGTCCATCACCATTGCAAATAAGAAAGGGCTCAGAGCTGATCCTTGATGTAATCCCACCTCCATCTTAAACGCATCTGTCACTCCCACTGCAGACCTCATCGCTGTCACACTACCCTCGTACATATCCTGTACCACTCTTACTTACTTGTCTGACACTCCCGACTTCCTCATACAATACCACAACTCCTCTCTAGGCACCCTGTCATATGCTTTCTCTAAATCCACAAAGACACAATGCAACTCCTTCTGACCTTCTCTGTACTACTCCATCAACACTCTCAGAGCAAACATCGCATCTGTAGTGTTCTTTCCTGGCATGAAACCATACTGCAGATCACTAATCATCACCTCCCTTCTTAACCTAGCTTCCACTACTCTTTCCCATAACTTCATGCTGTGACTGATCAGTTTAATCCCTCTGTAGTTACTACAGCTCTGCACATCACCCTTATTCTTAAAAATTGGTACCAAAACACTTTCTCCATTCCTCAGGCATCCTCTCACTTTCCAAGATTTCATTAAACAATCTAGTTAAGAACTCCACTGCCATTTCACCTAAACACCTCCATGCTTCCACAGGTATGTCATCGGGACCAAAAGCCTTTCTGTTCTTCATCCTCTTCATAGCTATCCTTACTCCCTCCTTGCTAATCCACTGCACTTCATGATTCACTATCCGCACATCATCCAACCTTCTCTCCCTCTCATTCTCTTCATTCATCAACCCCTCAAAGTACTCTTTCCATCTGCCCAACACACTCTCCTTGCTTGTGAGCACGTTTCCCTCATTATCCTTTATCACCCTTACCTGCTGCACATCTTTACTAGCTCGGTCCCTCTGTCTAGCCAATCGGTACAGGTCCTTTTCTCCCTCCTTAGTGTCCAACCTTTTATACAACTCTTCATACGCCTTATCCTTAGCCTTCGCCACCTCTCTTTTTGCCATGCACCTCATCTCCTTATACTCGTCTACTTTCTTCATCTCTTTGACAATCCCACTTCTTCTTCACCAACCTCTTTCTCTGTATACTCTCCTGCACTTCTTCATTCCACCACCAGGTCTCCTTGTCCTCCTTCCTCTTTCCAGATGTCACACCAAGCACCTTTCTAGCCATCTCTCTTACTAGCTCTGCTGTAGTTACCCAGCTATTCGGTAACTCTTCACTGCCACCCTGTGCTTGTCTTAACTCTTCCCTGAACATCACCTCACAATTACCCTTTTTCAATTTCCACCATTTGATCCTTGGTGCTGCCCTCACACTCACCCTCCTCTTCTTGATCACCAATGTCATCCTACAAACCACCATCCTATGCTGCCTAACTACACTTTCCCCTGCAACCACTTTACAGTCTCCAATCTCCTTCAGATTGTCCCTTCTACATAAGATCTAATCCACCTGTGTGCATCTTCCTCCACTCTTGTATGTCACCCTATGCTCCTCCCTCTTGGTAAAATACGTATTCATCACAGCCATGTCCATCCTTTTCGCAAAATCCACTACCATCTGACCTTCTGCATTCCTTTGCTTAACACCATACCTACCCATCACTTCCTCATCCCCTCCGTTCCCTTCACCAACATGCCCATTGAAATCTGCTCCAATCACCAGTCTCTCACCCTTGGGTACAGTCATCACCACTTCATCTAACTCACTCCAAAAATTTTCTTTCTCATCCATCGCACACCCAACTACATAAGTTACATGTACTGGTAACATATCTAAATATGACTGTACGTTATTTTTTATAAAACCTGATGCTCATACTACTGTTAGCACTGTCTGGGTATCTTTCTTCCTCATTGCTTTTGTCACTCGGTATAGCAGTTTCAATGATTAATTCTACTTTTGTCTTCTTTTCGTGGACCACTATATCTGTTTTTCTCACATCCATCTTTTGAACTGCTGGTTATGAGTGATCCCATGTGATCTACACTTCATCATTTTCTATGATGCATTGTGGTTCATGTTTCCAGTGTTTTTAGCCACTTCAGTGCTGTAATGTTTGCACAATCCCCTGTGCAAAAGTCTTGCCATATTATTGTGCCTTTCAGTATACAATCCTTCTGCCATTAGTATGTCACAACCAGCAACAAGGTGTACAACTGTTTCGAATTCTATTTTACAAAACCTACATTTGTCTGTTTCTCCCACAAGTTCAACAGACTTTGTAAACCAGCGTGTACAATAGCCTACTTTCCTGGGCCACCAATATTAACCTTTCATCTTCTGGTTTGAATTTGCCTCTCCTTAACCATTCCTGTGTTCGATCCTGATCAACATGAGGTTCTTCCAGAAGTTTTCTATACTTGCAACTTTATTTATGCATTTTCCACATCTCTTGCCTCTTCATCTGATCATTCACCTTATATTTTTTCTTGTTTTTTTGGCACATTCAGCTGCTGCCTGATTTTTATCTACTTCTGGTTTGATTTCCATTCCTGCTTGATGCCAATATGCTTCTGCTAGACTAAGCAGAGAAGTAATCTTAACTTATTCTCCTCATGTTTCAAAACTTTCATTATGTTTGGGTCTTGTGAGGTCAGCAGATGTGTGTGCAATCTCACGATTGCAGATCTATATATGTAATCAATTCAGAGAGGCCCATACCTCCTTCGGAACGGGAATATATAATCTTGGTATTCACTGATTTTTGTAAATCAATGGGTGAGGATGACACATCCTTCTTGTTTTCCTGTTTAATCTAGCCAACACATTTTGGGGCCAGTCAATCACTCCAAAACTATTACTTAGGACAGTAAGAGCAAATTGGTTTATAGCCTGAACTTTGTTCCTAGATATCAACACTGTTTTCAGGATTAATTTAAGTCTTCTAAAATAGTCCTTACTATGCTTTATTCACATTTGTTCATGTTTTATTGTTCATCCTTCATCAGTTCCCAAATATTTATACATTGCCTCTTGCTCAAGTTATTTTATATCACACTTTTGTCAAACTAATGTTTTCTTGGTGCTGCAGTTTTCCTGCTTTAACGGTTGCTTTTATACATTTATCAAGACCAAATGACATTCGTATATCATCTGAAAAACATTTGACTACTTGCAGTTGTGCTTTCAGTTCCTCATCTGATGAGATTTACAGTTTTAAATAATCAACAATCAGAAGATGAGAGGTCTTTACACTCTGTTGTTTTCTAGGAGCCAAATTAAAGCCATGCCCTAATCTATTAAGTAGACAACTTAAAGGGTTAAGGCAAGACAGAATAGCAGCAGTGACAGGGAGTCACCATGGAATATCCCCCTTTAAACTTTTATCCCTGGAATAATAATTTGTCCTTTATCATGGCTTAATTGCAAAGTGGTCTGCCACTGTTTCATGGTCAGTGTAATGTAACTGATCAGTGTAGGGTGTATCTTATACATTTTTAAGCTCTCTTTTATCCATGAATGAATTTTTTTGTAGTCAATCCATGCCATACTTAGATTCTTCCCCTTTTTACAGTTCTCCATTATGACTTTATTCAGCAACAGATTATCCTTTGTTCCATATGACTTTCTTTGATTACCATTTTGTTCTATTGCAATAATTGAATTTTCTTCTAAACGACTATAAACTCTGTCGGCATCAGTTCTGTACAGTTTATATGTCATCGGAAGGCAAGTTATTAGTCTATAATATTTAGGATAGCTTGCAGGTTCACTCTAAGTAGGAGCATTGTTTTTCCTGTTGTTAACCAGGTTGGTGTCTGTTTGAGGTGCGCATATAAATAGTTTTTACTTATGGCCATTTGCTAATGTGTTAATACTTTCAGTCAGAAGTTAAATACTGCATCTTGGCCAGGGGTTTTACAACTGGACACTTTTTTTTAAACTTTAACTCAATCTCTCTGGCCGTTACTTCATCCCAGTTCATATTCTGCACCTTTGAACTTCTTATTCTTTTACTTCTTCTATCCATTTGGCATCTTTGTTATGTTCCACAAGATCTTCATAGATTTTTCTCCAAAATATATATATTTCTTCTTTTTTGAGTGGTCTTTCAATTCCTTTTAACTTGTTTTTCAATTCTCTATAGAACTTTTTAGGTTCATCAATAAACTGTTTATTTTTTATTTTTCTTTATATTTATCTGTGTATCTCCTAAGTTTTTCTGCCTGTGCTGAGAGTTTTAGTTTATTATTTGCAATAATGCAAGATAGATCCTCATCCATTATAATACTGCGCATTGCTTATTTTCATGTCTATCTTTCTGAGTACTTTTGTTGATCTGTTTCCTCTTCTATAATCTTCTAACAGTGACATTTCGTTTCTTAATTGCTTTATACTTTTTTGTATTCGATACTTCCATGATGGTATTCAATTTCTCCCTTTCCTTTCACTTAATACCCTGTGTTCCTGTGGTAGAATTTTATCTATTAATTTAGCTGCACAGTACTATATCGCATGGATCTTTATGGACAGTAGTTTGCGGCTTTTTTATTTCTACAAATCTTTTGGGTTTCTAATACTATGACGGGAATGGCCCCCTTTCTTAAGTCAAAGTACTATTAAAGTTCATGAAATTAGTATTGTTTCAATCTGTGATGTCAGCCAAAAGTGCTCTTCACAGCACCCACAATGTGCCCAGTAATGGCTCCTAATGCAATTCATAAAGGGTTACATGGATTGTTAACATACCTAAATACAATTTTAGATTCTTTTTTATAAGACCCGTTGCTCCTGCTACTATAAGATATCTTCATTTTAAACTTCAACATTGTAACATTTATAGCAAGTCTACAGAAGGAACGCAACAGCTTGGTTACCCTATCAGTGTAAAGTACAAGTACTGTGGAAAACTGTACAAGGTTATCACTAATCCAAGCACACTGATATATGAATTAAATGTTTGGAGCTCAGCAATTTCCGGTAAAGGAGGTTCTACTATATTTCAATACGTGTCTGGAGAGATATCCAAGCAGATGTCCCAAATGGCATTTTCAAAGGTTCCAAAGCAGAGTGAGAAGGACAACACGGTTCACCAGAGATCAACATCTTAACTCATTCACTCCAATGGAGCTCAGGAAGTTTGCACTGTAACTTCCAATGAGAGGAGCTTAAGCCTTTTGACAGAATCAAATTATGTCCTCACATTTCAAACAAATATTCACATCTCTGGAACCATAGGGGTTATAAAGAAGTATAAATGGCAAACTCTTCAGCACAAACTATTTTATAGTGGTAGTATTCTTTAGGTTATTGGTCTTAAACCAAATCTTTTAAGTCACAGTAAAAACAGTAACTATTGCATTTGTAATATTTTGTAAACAACTTACAGTATCTCAGCAACCACACAAATTACACACATACAGTCAGCAGTATTTTATTAATCTAGCTGAGAGCTTTCCTATGAGGCTAAGGAATTCTGTTACTTGCTTGTTGAGATATTTAGAAAAAACATGAAACTTATATCTATGTAAATTAGTATGATAAAAACAACAGTTAATATCTATTTACCTGCACTAGACTGAGGTCAAATATTAATGCAGTTGCATTTGCCATTATGAACGCTTCAAGAAGAAATCTTTTAAAACCTTGTATACAGCATGGTTTTGGAATTATTGATGCAAATATGAACAAGCAATATTTGACGCCTAGAGGCGTCAGTAAGAGGTAACTGCAGATGCACCTGGAGGAGTCACTTGGATGAACTGAATTAAGGAACGATTGAAAGATGCATCACCAGCAGTGTTGCAGATCACAGCCACTAAGTACTTGAAAAGCTGGAACACTGCTTAGAAAGGATGATAGACAATATCTGAAAACAATAAGTAACAATGTCCTTAGTTTCTACGATGTACACGCATCAACCTCAATAAGCTGGGAAAATCTTTATTTACAAAAAAGTGGAAGGAAATATATCTATACACACACACACACACACACACACATATATATATATATATATATATATATATATATATATATATATATACATATATATATATACACACATAACTGAATTATGTGGTTTTCTGTTTTCCTAGATATCACTGAACAGTCTAAAAACAAAAGCTGATGAAGATGACAGCATAAAAGCTGATGTGTTATTACTCTGCTTTTGAATGCAAAAAGTTACAACGGCAACAGCCATTCCCTTACCGCTCTGTCAGAAGGTGATCCACGGTGAATCCTTCCATCCATTCACCAATCTGTTTTTCTTTATTTTTAGCAATTTAGTTTAATGACATCCTCTGATGACTATCCTCCAAACAATGGCTTTACTACTACCACCACCCTGCCATTTCTCAAGCCAATCAACCTGTTAAAATTTTTGTATTTAGCTGAATGTCCTTCTGAAATCTTGATTAACCACATACAGTGCTTTAGCTCGATCAAGTTCTAGTTACTCTATGAAAGACACCTGTCAGCCATGTCATGTTCTTTGTGACACACACGCCTTTTGTCAGAAAGGAGTTCAGTATAATATGTTTCTGTACCAAAAATGGGTGAATATCTTGCAAAAGCAGACTTTATCCCTATCGATTTCTGAAATATGAAAGTGAACTTGCTTAGATGGGAAAAAAGAATGAAACAACTTAATATTACTTTTCATGCTGTTTTTGATCACAAAACACTGACAAGAGACTAGTTTATTAGTTTTGTATGAACATTTAAATAAAAAATAGTTGTATCAGCAATCAGTGCCAAAATAACAAGAGCATAATGCATGGGGATTGCACAGTAATCAAAAATGAAACGGTGATAATCAAATATTTGCTCTTAAAAAGAGAAAAAGAGAACAAACAGAGCTAAGAAGATAAAAAAACATGAAGGATTGCCTTTTCTTGTGTTCTAGTACCTCTTTGAAAAATATTTTCTCACAATGACTAAGACATTTTCATTCAAAGCATGGCCCTTATTTCTGCAAATTATCTAAAAGATACCCTCTGATTTTACTCTGCAGCTTCTTCAGTGCTTTTGAATATATCTTTTATCCCTTAGTTTATGTATAACTATATCACAGGCAAACATTTTTAAAGAATTTTTATAAGCTGGAACTGACTGTTAAGAGATGTAAAGTAAAAGTACATAAAATTAATGTTAACATACAGGATTTATCATCGACTTGCCAATCAACCTTGTTATTGTGTGTTTGAGACATGGATACCAAGAAATTCACTTCGAGCAGAAAGCTTGCTAGGTGAAGCTTGGCATCAATGTCAAAAACACATAACTGTGGGTTATGATAAAAAAAACAATCATAATTCTTTATAGTGCACAGAGTTTTATTTGCTCCATGTAATACTAGATACAGCAAAGAAAAGAAAAAAAAGTTAAGTACTTTACCAGCTTTGAAAGTCATAAATCATTTAGTGTACACTGTCAGAAAGGCAGTGTAACATACTCCGTTATGTTTACAATCACCTTGCCATACCTCTTAAATGTCCAGACTTTTGGCTCTTATGTTTGGTCTGTTCCTTATAAAGAATTTGGGTTTCAGACAAACCACACTGAGGACTGAAGTCACAAAATAATGACAAATATTTGAGCTTCAAACTTTGTATCCTTCAGAAAATGCAGGGAACTTGCATCCCGTCTAAGTTTATGACAAGAAGTAAGGGAAATGTTATTGGTATGGACAACAGGCAGAAACAAATCTGTTTTTCATTCTGCTGGCATCTTTTGCTAGTCTGTCTCTTTCGGCTTTTTCCAGGTTAGGGGTCGCCACAGCGGAACTCTGGTCCGCTAATGATTGGGAGTAGAGTTTTACGTGCTGGCTTGCCGGGACTTAAGCACAACCTTCAACGAAGGAACGCCCGTTCACGCATGTCACCACACAGAAGACGCTCTAACTGAGAATCGAACGGGCAACGTCTGTTAGGCGACAACGCTACCGCAGCACCACCACCACAGTACTGGCAAATTTGTCTGCATAGAGCAAGATCCGACCTTAACAACTTAAGCAGGGTGGTGCTTAACATCTGTTAAGATTGGGTCTTTCACCACAATAGTGCTCTAATCTGTGCACTACATTATATTTATGTAACATACTAACAAACCAGCAGTTAGGTTGCTTAATTTAGCAAGTGATTCCAACAAGTAATTTCAATACAGCATGGGCAAAATGAAATAAGATTTCTGCTTGTTAGACACCCCACAATAAATCGAACAATTACAAACTAAGTTCCACATGAAGAACCATTTAATAAAATGAAACAGAAACTGTCATCTGACAGCTACAGTTGTCAGCAAATTAAAGCTCTGCCAGATGATGCTTTCACACAACAGAGCCAAAACAATTCTAGAAGCAAACTAATAAAATGAATATTAAATGAATGTCCAATGCTTTCACTCCTGACAAAATGTTAAAGCAGCATGCAAGCAAACAAAAGAAGAGAACACAGTTTCAGAAATTAAATTTGTTTTGGGTTGATTGAATACAGGATTAAGACTTGGTCCTCAGTCCTAGCCAAGTTGTTAAGTGTTCAAGAAATGGATGTCAAGAAATTTACTTTGAGAGCAAATGTGGAGAGGTGAATTTCTCAACATCCATGTTTCATACACACAACTGGTTAAGATCAGACACAAGATCATAATGTTTTGCTTTGCAAAATGAATTTTTTCCCTGTCTGATACTACCACTTTAAAAAAAGAGGAGGTTATGTAGCAGTGCAAGGTATGTGACAACATTTAAAGTTGCAAAGTTGATTTCTGATGCTGCTCCTGTATGATTATCATCTGTGTGGCAGCATGAGGGGTAGTTAAAGTTTTTAAAGTGGTTAGCTGATTTCCAGGGCTGCTGCCATGTTATTGCCATCTGTGTAGCAGTTTTAACTTTGTTTTCATTTGAAACAGTAAGGTTTGTATATTATAATCTGGCTATAACATAGAGGACTATGATCGGGTCACTCATCATAACCTACTTATTATGCGTTTGAGACCTGGATGCCAAGAAATTCACCTCAACAGTGAAAATTGATAAGTGAATCTTGGCATCTGTGTAAAGAACACATAATACAGGGTTATGATCGTTAAATGATCACAATTCTTTATAATGCATGGAGCTTTACCTGCCCTATATACTATTAGTTACAGGGGTGAAAATTATTTTCCTGGGTTTGAAAGCCGTAAAACAATTAGTGAGCACTGTCAAGAGAGGTAGTGTAACACAGTCCATAGCATTTACCCTTGCCTCCATAGTGTTCAACTGTCCAGATTTTCGCACAACAGACAGATTATTGCTTTATAGTTTTTGTCTTCAGACAAAGAATTGAGGCTTGATGTCACTAAATAATGACATACATTTGAGTTTTAGCATTCGTATTCTTGAGATTATGCAGGCACACACATTCTGTTACTTTAGCAAGTCTCTGAAGGTTTTTTTTTTTTTTTTTTTTTTTTTTTACAAGAAACATTATAGGTACGGACAGCAGGCAGAAAAAAGAAGTTATGGGTAGGGGAGGAGCTTGGATCCGATGCTGGAGAAATGCAGCTGAGTTGGACCCATCCCAGATTTGTCCCCCACAGGTTGAAAAGCAAATGAAGGCAACAACTTCAGATCAGATGTTTTGTTCTTCTGCTGTCATTTGCTAATGTCTAGCATGAAACCCAACCTTAACAACTTTTGCTGGGGGAAGGTCGGGTTATGCACCATTCTGTTGCTTAACTTTTGTCTTTTTTTTCCAAATATCAGATCGTAATCAGTGCGCTCCATGCATACCTCTCAAGTGTACCTAATTACGAGGAACATACCTCATTTGGGGTCTTAAAAAGTTCATGTTCCTCGAAGTTCCACACTGAAAGACTCTGTCACACATTCAGTGTTAGGAATTTTTTTAAGTGAAATCCATGGTAAATAGAAATTAATCATATTAATTCATTAAAAGATCTTCTTTATAAGTAAACCCAGCATATTTTAACCATCCTATGGCCTTCCTAGTTGAAGTTGTTAGTAAGCCATTAGTATGCGTTCCACATAAAACATCACCCATTGCTGCCGCAAGCTTTGTTGATGTAAACTCTGCGATCTTGTAAAAAACATCTGATATTAATGGCATCATTTAAGCCCGGAGGCTGATCAGCTCTCAATTGAATCTGCCATCTGGTTCCTCTCTGTTCCAAATAGTTCCTAAAATTACCACCCCTCAAATTTAATGACCCTGTTCTAAGATAGAGAACAAAAATTTTTTGAATTTAGAACAAACTAATGTATGCCTATATAAAGCATTGTTAACATCCTTCTTCTTAATGTCATACAGATGCTCCCTAATCCTGGTCATCTCCCGATGTAAAAAAGTCCTTTTTACATCGGGATGACAACTAGACAGTTGATGACCAGGATTAGGAAGCATATGTATGACATTAAGAAGAAGGATGTTAACAATGCTTTATATAGGCATACATTAGTTTGTTCTAAATTCAAAAAATTTTTGTTCTCCATCTTAGAACAGGGTCATTTAAATTTGAGGGGTGGTAATTTTAGGAACTATTTGGAACAGAGAGAAACCAGATGGCACATTCAATTGACAGCTGATCAGCCTCCGGGCTTAAATAATGCCATTAATATCAAATGTTTTTTACAAGATCGCAGAGTTTACATCAACAAAGCTTGCGGCAGCAATGGGTGATGTTTTATCACTTTAAATTTTTGTATTGACCTTAACTGGTTTTAATTGAATGTAATTTTTTTTAGTATTTAAATCATGTGTAACTGAAATGTGTTTGATTTTTCTGATGAAGTCTGTATTGACGAAAGCGGAGATTAAAATTAATTTTACGCTAATAGTGCTTGTCCATTTGGTGTGCTTTTCCATTCTGCTGTGCAGCCGAGCAGTATTCTAGTTCTTCCTAGTTGTTTTCATTCAGCTGTATTTTAGTTTTGGTTTTCTGCGATGGCTGATTTGGCTGGAGATCCTTTATTGGATGTCAGTATTCATGATGTTCATGATTCTCCTGAATTACATTTCAATCAGGTCTTTTTAAACACCATGGAAGATATCAAGAAGTCTTTGCATTTATTATTAAATGAGTGTTTGAAAAGAAATGAGGTGTCAGCTTCAGGATCCGGTTCGGGATCTGAGGATGACTCAGACATGGTGATTGAGGTGAATACCTATAGTAAACGAAATGAGGAGGCAAAACAACCAGAATCTGGAAAGCTAAAAAGTGTTACGCCGAGAGGGCGGTATTCAAATATAGCAGCAGCTTTGAACAATGGTGGGAATCCTTTTTTTCAAAACAAAAAGATCCATTGATGTCACCAGTTTATCTGAGTACAAAGAGTCATGTGATAATTTAAACAAACTGTTGAGGAAATACAAGAATATAGATATTGAGAACAAGTACTTTGTGAAATGTATTGAGTTAAACGTTGTTCCAAAGGGACTACGCTTTTTTAAATGTTCCAATGGCACAACAATAAAAGATCCTTTTTTCAATCATTTGAAGAATTTCTTCAATGAAGCAGGTATTAATTTTTTGAAATTATTAATAGAGCGCAACAATGAGTCCATAAGTATCTTGAGAGAAGAGATTCTTAAGGTAGAACAAACGATTGAAGACAAATTTCAGTTTGTGTTCTGTGAAAGGATGGAATCTTCCTTAATGCTGGAAGATTTGGAACAATATGAGAAAGCTCTAATAAATCGAAAAAACAGTAAATTGGATTGTGATGTATCAGTGTATGAGATAGACTGTGCGTACACCATGTTTGTACAAAGCAAAAACAAACTCTCATTTGGCAATAACAATAGAACTTATCAATCTTCTAATCGAGTCCACCTTAAACAACATGCTTCTATGAGACCTGCCTCTCTTGGTGTGGTCATGAATGAAGTCACACCATTCGCGGCAGTTTCAAGTAGAAACAAGCAAAGGGATCACAATACTGACGGCCATACCTGTTCGGCTGAGTCAAATTTGGCCCAACAAGAAACTACTGTTTTTTCTTTCAACAATAGTGACATTGACAAAGAACCAGTCGTCAAAAATAATTTTTTTTTAGTATTAGAAAAAGAAAAAAGACAATTATGGCCCAAGACCATACTCACGCGGAAGAAGGGGCAGGGCGACTTGTTGACTTCAGATTCATCAACAGACAACGAATAAGGTACAACAGTTCTGTCAAATACATTGTAAATTTATCTAGTTTCAATTTAAATGAAAACCATATTAAACTGCTGAGACTGGGTTTAAATTTTGTACCCAATATGCGAACAAACATTACAAATGCTATCTTAGAGTTAAAGCAGTTTACTAGAAAAATTAATTTGTCTTATTTGATGAAAGAGATGGAAAATATTAAGCATTCACTGGTTAAGCCTTCTAGTTTTAATCCTTTATTAAATCATACCTTAAAAATATTTGAGTCCACTTGTGAGAGCGACCTTAGAAAAATGTTAGGCAGTGACAAATCATGTATGACCAATGACAATGTAAGTGGTGAGCTTAGGATTGCCATGACGGAATAATGCCATAATACTTCTATACGCATTATGAAAAGTGACAAAGGTGGAATTTTAGTAATAATGGTTCAAAGAGATTATGTTTCTAAAATGGAAAGCATGCTTAGTATAGAATATGAGTACAAGAAAGTAAACAATGTTGAAATCAGTAAATGTTATAAGTATGTTTTTGATTTTTTATATGATAGCCTGCGGGCAGGTGATATGAACACACATTTATAATTTTTGTTTGTTTGTGTCTTTCGGCTTTTCCTGGTTAGGGGTCGCCACAGCGGAACTCCGGTCCGCTAATGATTGGCAGTAGATTTTTTACGTGCCGAGTTTGCCAGCCCCTGACGCACAACCTTCAAGGAAGGTACGCCCATTCACGCACGTCTCCACACAGAAGACGCTCTAGCTGAAAATCGAATGACCCAACGTCTTGCTGTAAGGCGACAATGCTATCACAGCACCACCACCGCAGTCACGTTTATAATTTTGTAATATTGAAAATCCTAAGGTGGGGGTGTTATTCGGTATTCCGAAGACACATAAGAATTTATAGACCCCCCCCTTTTAGACCCATTATTTCTGTACCTCACTATGCTACTGAGGGCATTTCTTTACTGGTTGATTCATTTTTACAACCTTATGTTCAGAGTATGGAATCATTTTTAAAGGATTCATGGAATTTTTTAGAAACTTTTAGAAGGTTTAATGAACAGACTATGTTTGATCCTGATGTACATACTATTTTCACTTTAGATGTGACTTCATTGTGCACGTGTATACCTCATGAGGTCGGGGTTGAATATGTAAGATCGTATTTGAACAAATTCACGAATAATACAAATAATGTTATCAATTATTATTGTAATTTACTTGATATTGTTTTGAATAATCATTATTTTTTGTTCAATGGCCATGATTACAAACAGATGCAAGGTATAGCCATGATCAGCTCTCAATTGAATCTGCCATCTGGTTTCTCTCTGTTCCAAATAGTTCCTAAAATTACCACCCCTCAAATTTAAATGACCCTGTTCTAAAATACAGGATCAGCGGTTGCCCCTGCTTTTGCTAACATTGTGATGGGGTCGTGGGAACATGAATTTTTAAAACCATGTTTTATTCAGTTTAAAGTAATTTATTACAAGAGATTTATCGACGACTTGTTTTTTGTAACTGAGGGGCCTATTGAATCTGTACATGCTTTATTGACAACAATTAATTCCAGTTCATCTTTTCTTAAGTTTGTGTTAGGAGACCATGGCGCTTCCCTTAATTTTTGGATGTCCACTTGGAATGGGATTATTTAGCTAGTAAATTCAATAGTAGTATTCATAGAAAAACTACTTTTACAAACAGTTACTTACACTTTTCTAGTCAACATCATATTCATGTGAAAAGGAACATTCCCAAGGGACAGTTCATTCATGCCAGCAGAATGACTAGTGATGACAAATGTTTGCATAATGAATTTTTATATATTAAAAAGTTGTTCTTAGAATGTGGATATGATGAGAAAATGCTGGATGACCAAATTAAATATGTCTGGAATGGTAGAAAAGATAGGTATTCACCCATGTTGACTAAAGTATTAGCAGTCATTCCAAAAAGGACATCATGTAATGACATGCATTTAAGTTATAATCTACCTATAACTAGTGGGGCTTTAAGCATTAAAAAGATTTTAATTGACAATTGGAATATTGTCAGAGGTAATCGTGAATTATGCAACAATGTGGGTGAGAATCCTAAATTCGTTTACAAAAAAGATTTTAATTTAAAAAGCTTGTTGGAGAAAGGGAGGGATAAATATGTGTTCGAAACAAAAATTTTTAGTGTTAACAAAGGAATACATAAATGTCTCACATGTAATATGTGTAGATATATTTTGGAAGGACCATTTATAAGTTTGAAACATATACCATACACTATTTCTGTGTTTAGCTATTTCTCATGCAGAAGCACTAGGGTAGTGTATGTTGCTGTGTGTAGTTCATGTCCTTCTTTTTACATTGGGATGACAACTAGACAGTTGATGACCAGGATTAGGGAGCATCTGTATGACATTAAGAAGAAGGATGTTAACAATGCTTTATATAGGCATACATTAGTTTGTTCTAAATTCAAAAAATGTTTGTTCTCTATCTTAGAGCAGGGTCATTTAAATTTGAGGGGTGGTAATTTTAGGAACTATTTGGAACAGAGAGAAACCAGATGGCACATTCAACTGACAGCTGATCAGCCTCCGGGCTTAAATGATGCCATTAATATCAAATGTTTTTTACAAGATCGCAGAGTTTACATCAACAAAGCTTGTGGCAACAATGGGTGATGTTTTATCACTTTAAATTTTTGTATTGACCTTGTTTTAATTGAATGCAATTGTTTTTTTAGTATTTAAATCATGTGTAACTGAAATGTGTTTGATTTTTCTGATGAAGTCTGTATTGACAAAAGCGGAGATTAAAATTTATTTTATGCTAATAGTGCTGGTCCATTTGGTGTGCTTTTCCATTCAGCTGTGCAGCCAAGCAGTATTCTAAGTTTACTATCATATTTTCGAATTGACCTTCGTCGACTGCACTTTTGTCGAACATGGAAATTCGAAAACGGTAATGGCACCACAATAAATAGGACATGCTGGAGGGATAGATTCCTGTCCCAGAGACTTCCCATACTCTGGAACAAACTACCTATCTATGTCAAACAGAGCTCCTCATTAGCACTCTTCAAGAAAAATCTTGATGATTGGATGGGAAATGGGAAATTCACCCCAGGGATAATTTCTGTGCCTCTGCTAGACGGGCACAGGAAAATAATTTTCTTGGGTGGCGAAAGTCAGGGTACATTTTTTGGCTAGGCTTATATAGGCCCTAGGGCCAATAGCCTAGTACCTACCTATGAACATTCCCTAACCTCACTACATGAGGATAGAATTATCCAATTCTTTTCCAAAATTCTCAGAATATCTTTACTTGCTAAGTTATACGTGGTGATGAAGGCAGAACGGTAGTTAACATCTGTTGATAATGATTTATTTAATATCATAATGTTATTACTTGACATATCATTACAAACGGTACATTGTCCAATATCACCATTCAAGTCATTACCATATTGTGTGATGTCAACTTTTAAGATAGCTTGAAAAAGGCCCCTTTCTCTTTTGTTAATCACTTCTAGCATCAAGTTATTCTCCATATCCATTGGATACTCTCTTTTTACAAACACGTTTTTCAATAAATCACACTCATTAAGAAAAGAGTCAAAGCAAGGGACCATCCGGGCTGCTCTCACAAATTGGCCCTTTACTACCGCTCTTTTTGTTTGTAGGGGTGTGCACTGTTGAAATGCAAGAAACTATTGGAATAAGTTTCTTTTCGGTGAATTTCTGACACAAATTTCCTCAAGCCTCCGTCCTTTAACAATTTGACATCTAAATATGAAATTTCATTTGTACCAATGGTGTGAGTGAACTTTAGAAAGGGTGTTGAATTATTGATGTAAGCTATAAACTGATTAATAAGCTCTATTGGTCCATCCCAAAAAATGAAAATATTGTCCAAAAATCTTACATACATTTTACAATAACTATAAAATTGTGATTCTTCTCCCACTGTAGCATAACCATATTAGCATAAAGGCCACCACATGGGGATCCCACTGCAACACCCACTACTTGGATAAAAAATTAATTGTTGAAAAATATACAATTTTTTTTAGGAATAGATCAAATAATTGTTCATATACATTGATTTTGGGCTGGGGTATTCTTTTTTTCAAGTAAATAATCACATACATACCTCTCAACCTGGAAATATCAAAAATCTGGACAAGACCAATGAAAAATAGGTACAAATCTGTACGCTGATTAACATCTAATTTGCATACATAATTACATAACCCCACCCACTTCAGTGGAATTATGGGATACCAACTTTTGAACACAAACTGAAGAACAGACAACCAAAATATGGCACCAGAGTCCCCCTTGCAGCCATTCTAATATCCCATTACCTGGCTATTTCGCCCCATTTACCATAAGCACTAATGTGTGCATGCGTACTGCTTTACTTCTACAATGATTATTTGGATTTTATTTTTACATTTAGCAGCACATCAATGCACAAACACTAACAGACATCTGATAAACAAAGCAATACTGTCTCACGATGAAAACAGACTTGGCATTAATACTTCTCTGCCCTTGAAACTCACATTCATCGAAACAGCATTAAAACCAGTACCACATCCAAAGAAAATGCATCTGGCCAGTGGTGGATAAAGATTACCTTTGGGCTGTTTTCAAATCACTGGCTCCTTGCACACAAAACAAGAAACATACATGATGCGTTTTCTTTGATACACCTTCCTGACTTTATTAAGTTATAGTCCTTGTATAATACAGCACACTTGCTAGACAGAGCACATTTTAAATTTGTTTGAATGAACATTTTTACAGTAGGCTGTACTGTAGGCAATGAAAGAAAATGCATGAACCAATAATTATAAAACTGCCCAATTCAGAATATTTCCATCATAAAAGTCTGCTTCCACACCCAAACTATAAATAATTATAAAGACAAAGACTTAAGGAATTATGAAATCATTGTTTTTAAATATATCCATTACTAGCATGTACATTTGCTTAAAAAACTTACAGGGAGACATTTTGGTGAGTTTTGTGATTGTGCATGTGTATATGTAGCTAAGCAATTCCATGCATGTTGACAACTTCATTGAAATGGGATGGGAATGAAATGGTCCGTAGTCGCACACTACCATGTGCTTTTGTTTGTGTACATGTATCTGAAGAAGGCAGGAGGACATTCAGTGTGATTCTAGTCTGTTACTATTTTAAGACATTGTGTCATTATCTGCTTCTGAGAAGTATATTAACAATTACAGTTTCAAAGAAAAAAATAAATTAATCACATATTTCCTATAATTACTATATGCCGGTATATCCAATTAAAAGCCTCAATTTGTAGTGTAAGTAAGGGCAAACTAAAAAAAAATGAATGAATAACAAAACAACTGTTTAAATAAATCTGAATATTAGGAAAATGCTTTAGGAATTATGACAGTTTTATTTTCCAACAGAAATATAGGAATATTTTAAATCTTTAAGAAAAATCCTTAAATCAATAAGGAAGAGGAAATAGAACAATGAACATGTAAAATATCTCCAGGCTCACAAAAGCTGGAGTTCAAATCTCATTTGCAACACATATTCTATATTGAGCTGTTTATGTCTGGACTCTGGAGCATTTGTCTGTGGTGTGTAGCATAACTCATCTTTTCATATTTGTCTTGCCTGGAGATGGAAAAAGAACAGTTCCTCTAGCAGAAAACCTAAAATGTTTGACTAGTAATGAACTGAACTGTCCTATTATATGTAAAGGAATTAAAGAATGTGGCTTTCATTTTCTGTTTTAAATAGAATTTAAACTGGATTCATTAATCTGTTTAGAGTTGTCAGCACTTCAGCGTACATGCGATTCCTGGAAGCATGACACTACATCTGGAATGTAACTACTGCTGACGTATCTGTGATTATCGAGGCACAAAATTTCTAATTTATAAACAGTTTTTTTGCCCCTTCTGGAAAACAGATAATAAAAACATTCAACTATTAAAAACAGGAAAAGCATATTGGAATGAAACCCCAAATGTAATCTCTAGACCAAGGTATTTCTAGCAGTGCTTTCTCAATTACTGAATGCATGAAGCAGTCAGGCTACGATTGCTTTCATAGCTCCTTTCTTGCCTGCCTCTGTTCTTTAAATGACTTTGTGTATATTTATGCAAGCCTTACCAGCTTCTGTGACAGTTAATTAGCAGCATTTCTCTTCAAAGCATATATGTTTCTCATCCCTTATTTTTATCATTTTACACATTACATTCTTTTCTATCTGTGAGAAAGTTTATACTGGCACAACATTTCATACTAGCTAAATATGGTCATACCACATGAATATACACAGCGCAAAAATTCAAAACATAAAAAAAAAGAAAGCAAAAAAATCGGAAATGAAGGGGTGCCACTCAGGAATCATGGCACCCCTTCATTTTGACCACAAAACTCAGTAAAAACTGAGTAATTCGGAACAGTTGGGAGGTTTGGTCACATACCCACTCAACCTCGATGTCATGAGATATTGAAGTACAGAGATCTTTTACGTCAATGGTTACAAAAAGGCCAGTCTCACTAAATTCCAGGTTATTAATTCTCTGTAAGAAATCCCAAGAGTCTCTACATATATTCATTTCTTCCGCCACATAACCTTTTGGGTTAATGTTCAAGTATCTGGCTATGGGATATGTGATAGAACCTCGTCCGTTAACAATAGGGCGCATCGGTGGATCAGACATATTTTTGTGCATTTTGGGTAAACCAAAAATACATGGAGTAATAGGGTGATGGACAGATAGAAAGTTAAACTCATCTATCGACAAGGAACCTTCAATAAACAAATCATTCAGTTTGTTCCTAATCTTCTTATACGTGCCATTCAGTTCATTTAAGGTAATTTTTCTGTAGGCATCACCTGATAAAATGTTATTCATCCTTTAATTATAATCACATATATCCATAATAACAATGCCACCACCTTTGTCGGGTTTTACGATCCTTATGTCCTTGTTAAATCCTAACTTGTTCAAACCATCAATTTCACCTTTACTCAGATTAGAAAAATGTACATTCTTATCTAAATTCCTAACATCAACGTCACAAATTTTGTCAAACATTACCAAAGAGGGATGTAAAGGTGGATTCTTTAGCTCCCCTGCACCCCCCACACTCCCACTCTTTAAATATAACAACTCCAAGACCGCACTATAATGCGGTAAAGGGAAGACCTCTTTACTGCACTGTGGTGCGAGGTCGGAGTTGGTATATTTAACGAGCTGGGGTGTGGGAGGTGCAGGGGGCTTGCCCCTCTGATTTAACATCTTAGGTGATCTCCCCCCTTCTTCGAAGTTTTCTAACTTCGGCCATATGGTATTCGAAGTTAGAAATCTTCGATTAGATAATATAGACCCCATGTATCAACATGTATGAAATACTGAAACAAAGAATTCAAGATGACAAGGACAATTTGATCAGCCAAGTCACACCTCTGCCTACACTGCAAATTACGCAAACCATCGAAGATAAGGATAATTTTAACAGGCAAGTCACAAGTCTGCCCAGACTGCAAATATGAACGGACCTATAATTTATGTTAAAATTGCCTTGCACCATCTTCTCTCTTGCATTTATTTTACTTTTATTTGTTAACTTTGATAAAACACTAATCCAAATACACCACTTCAAGTTCAGGCCAAGAAAGATAATGCAGGCTTACGAATATGATAAAATACAGATAAGGACAAAATCTTACATGCAGAGATCCATATGTTTAGATGTTTCATCAAATTTACAGTTTAGTATAAACATACATATATATATATATATATATATATATATATATATATATATATACATACAATACACACACACACATGCATTATATATATATCTTTATTATTTATTTATTTTATTTATTCCAGTTTGGTGACCGGGGAGGTCCACTGGACTAAAAGCCCATTTTCAGTGGAGGCCCGGGGAGAAAAGCTCCATAATACAATGTTACATGACATAATAATCACACAATTACAAAAGATAAATTGATTTACATACAAATTAAACATTGGATGATTACAGAAACAGTCCAGGAGGATGATAGGCAAATTGCATAGGGATGGGAGAATCTTGTTAGTTACATTAGCAATGTAAGACAAATATGGAAGGTATGAAGGCTAGCCAGGTGAGAATGAAGAGGGGAGCTTGGCAGGTATAGACTGAAGCGTGCAGTTACATTTTCGGTGAGTATGCAAGCAGAAGAGGAGTTTAGTTTTGAAGGAGTGTATATATTTGACGTTCGCTTTTTAAAGTTCTCTATTACTATGCAAGTTATACTGGATTAAGTTCTACAATAACACTCTGCTAAACGTAATAAATACACTATGTGCATTAAAGGATAACCACACCCACAGACTCAAAAAACATGTTTATTTCATCATGGTTTGGTGTTTCCTACATTTTAACACATCTCTGGGACTATTTACAGGTTTTTAAATATTTTTATACATAATTCCTTTGTCTGTCCACATGTGTTCTGGCATCTTGAAGTAATTCTGATTGTTTAGTCTGTCTCTAGGTATCCCAAAATGCAGTGATTGTCTGTAAAAAATTACATCATGGAGACCTCTTTCTTCCTAAAGCTCCTGTCACTGCATTGATTTTACATGCATACACCACTGCTGTCTTTCAGTCAGTTAGTTTTAAGTAGCATTTCATGCCATTCAATGACAACTTAAACACAAACAGTGCAAATGCCACAGAACAGACTTTGAAAGTGCTTTTTACAACTGCTTCTTTTTAGAATGGCTAAATTGCATTTTTTGTGAAGCCTGAATTGTACTATGACTCATTTCCCATCCCCCTTGACACCTAACTTCCCTAGTTGTCAAAGTGCTAAGGGTAATTTGAGCTGTTAAATGCTGTGATTGACAGCTCACAGCAGGAGACTTGTTCTAGCCTTTACTTTTTGTATAGGTAGGGGAAGGAGCAGTAAGCTGTGACATCACGGCATGGGTGGGTTTTTAGGATGGTAGTGGTGATATCAGTTTGGGGAGGGAAATGGCCAGAAAACTTCCTGAATTCAGTGGCCTTAATGACATCAGTTAAATGAAAATGGCAGCAAGCTTTTCAAGGGCAGGACAAAAGTTTTTTTGAAAGTGAAACCACCACAGTACAGTAAGGTACTGTTCTAGTGGAAAGAAACATTCAATTTAAAATATTGTAAATAGGGAGAAAAAAGACAGAGAAATTGAACATTTAATAATAGTATCCCATTGTTGTCCTTTAAGTATTAGAGTGGGAGAAGAAGGAAAAGTGTAAGCTAGAGATGCAACATGGAGAATGGTGAGGAGGGTATGAGAAGGAGGGAATTATCCCCCTATCATTTTCTGAACAGGTTTTTCTATATATATATATATATCTATACGTACATGTATATATATATATATATATATGTGTGTGTGTGTGTGTGTGTGTGTGTATATATATATATATATATATATATATATATGTGTGTGTGTGTGTGTATATATATATATATATATATATATGTGTGTGTGTGTATATATATATATATATATATATATGTGTGTGTGTGTGTGTGTGTGTGTATATATATATATATATATATATATATATATATATATATATATATACATATATCTAGTTTCCCTTCAAAACACCTAAAAACCCATAACTAAAATCACAACATCGAGACCATAACATCTAAAACCTATAACATCGAATTTCTTAACATCTAAAATGTGTAATATTGAATAGTGTATCATCAAACGTGTAAATTATATAGTTTAATCTGTTAATCTTGTGGTATCACTATGAGATGTTATAGTTTTTATTTCTATAGTTATTATTTATATAGTACATGAATTTATACTATTTATATAGTGTTTATTGTGCCACCCTGTATGTGTTTTTTAGGCCATACAGGTAAGTGATATAGACATTATGTGCACATTCTTTATGGTGATTATGATACAGTGGAGTTAGGAAATTAACTTTTTACCACTGTAGTACGATCTCAGAGTTGGTATATTTAATTAATGGAGGATGTGGAGAGTGTAGGGGGGCTTGCCCCCTGCAGAAACGTAGAAAAAAGTGTGTTTGTTAGTTTGGTGTTGTTATATGTGGAGGGGATGTTATTTTCATGTGATTTGTAGTGTTCAATGTTGTGATGCACCTTTTAGATGTTATAAAATTCGATGTTATGGTTTTGATGTTATGATTTCAGATGTTATGGGTTTTAGATGTTTTGAAGGGGAACCATATATATCACACACACACCTTCATAAACACATACACACACATTATGTATATTTACATTAAACATAACATTTCTCAGAAGAAACAATACTTTGAAAAGACATTAGCCAGATCTAAAAGGAAATATAACATTAATTTGCATAGGAAAATTAAAACCCCAGGTTTATCACTTACAATAAGGAATTGGCAGCTAACTTATCCTAAGTTAATAGCCAATGCATTCAATAAGCACTTCAAAAATACTGGAAAAGGCAAGGTGGAAAAAATAATGCACCATCTGTATAAATTATCTGCAAATAGTGATTTTTGTCCAATAATATCTCAGGAATCCATCAATAAGTCAGTCAAAAAATCAAAAAAGGGATACTATGGGCCAGACAAAATTCTAGCTAGTATGCTAACTAGTCTTAATACAGAAATGGGCCCATTATTACTACCTTGTTTTAACAACATTCTTAAGTCAAGTAATTTACCTACCTCCTGGAAAAAGTCATAAATTACAGTTATTTTCAAAAAGGGGAATGCCTCTGACACTAATAATTATAGACCAGTCAGTCTTATAACTGGTATTTTGCTACTATGAACGAAGAAATGTCTGGATCTGCCATTTGTATCACTCAGACACTTTGCACCTGGGATGGCTGTCTCCTTCACCTCAATCATTCTATGCCACTGGAGAAGGGTAAGTAATAAACAGAAGAAGCTCTGCAAATAGAGTAGAATTTTGATAAGAGAAGGTAGTGATGCCAACATGAGGCTGAATGTGTAGAATCTGCAGCACAGTAGAGAGCTGTACAGGTTAAGAATGTAGGATGAGGGGTTACAGAACACAGAAAAGTAAGATGTGGGGACGGGCACAGTTAAGTATATTCCGAGTATGCCACAGTGTACATTCTCATTTATTCTGTTTCAATGAAATGGGGTGGGGGTATACTTGTGGCATGAGGGACATATTTCGGAAGCTTGTGTACAGTTCCACAAATCTTGGCCATAACAACAGAAGTGGCTAAATGAAAGTGCGATGGAGGCAGAACAACTGCTAGATGAAGTAAAATCATTCATGGTTCAAGTGGTATGCAAAGGCAGATGGAAATTAAAGAGATGGGGATGTAGCAAGAGAAGATCGGAGGATGTGAAAAGAATGAACACGATGCAGCAGCTGTCATACGATCATGAGAAAAGCCCCTATCGAGAACAAAATTTACAAACACAGCAATGTAACAATCAACTGATTGAGGCAAGAAAAAAAAACAGTCTTGGGTGTTTTAACAATGCGCTCTTAAAAACAAGCACAAGCCTATTCAAACGTAACCTGCAGAAATGGATTGGAAATTGAACATTTACTGGCAGACTCGTGAGGATGCTGACTAGAACAAAACTGAAATCATCATTTCTTTGTATAGGATGAGCATGGTAGAAACAGTGATATTATGTTGGAGGGGAGAGTTTGGCAAAATGGTTAAGGAGGTCTTTGCCTCACAGATACAAGGTGCAGGGTTTGGTTCTAACCTCTGGATACTGGCTAAGCTTGTATTAGTCTGCAGACTGTCAGCCTAGTATTTACCTATGAACCTACAGCAATAACCAATTTGATAACTAAGAACAACAGTTAAGCAGTCAAAGCCACTAATTGCCCACTGATACACATTTTGACTTCAGATCTCCCAGTGTGAAAACAGAAAATGGGAAAAAGTGCCATTAAAACTGTTTGGGGATAAAATACAGTCACTGATTAGTAAGTAACACTGCCTGGATGCCAGCAAAGTTGAAAATGGGAAAACCTACGAAAAAATCAACCAGAAAAGGTTAAGAGAAAACACTGTCTGGGAAAGATTCTGCACTTTTTCAGCAAAAACAGTTAAAGATTCAGCTTTGTTTTAAGAGATGTCTTCCTGTAATATTGAGGAAAAAATAAATCAAATGTACTCAGCGGTGATTAAAATCAATGATACACTGAAGGGACATATCAACTCAAATTCAAATGGCTGGAAAAATAAAACAGGCATTAACTAATTGTTCAGATGAACTGATGCAACTGCAAAAATCAGAGGATGAAATGAACAAAAATTGGATGAGAATAAGCCTTCTCAAGAAGGGCTGTTTCAAAAAATTAGTAGCATTAGAAGACACTGCACAGAGAAAACCAGAGATTTTCTGCTGTACCAGAGAAACTGGAAGGAACATACTGCATCAATTGTATGAAAGCACAAATAAACAACTTGACTGCTGTTCCACTGCGAGATTTGTTAAGAGAAAGAGCACACTGATTGTATGCACCAAACATGACCATGAGAAAGCAGCCAAGACATACAATAGTAAATATGCAATTAGAGCAGCAGAAAGAGTTGATCCTGACAAAAGTGTGACAGAAGGTAAATTATTAAAAAATGGATACAACAGAGTGTTGCAGAAAATGATTATTCACTATATATCAACTACCAATCATTAGCGGACCGGAGTTCCGCTGTGGCGACCCCTAACTGGGAAAAGCCGAAAGACACAACAACAACAACAAGGCAGAAGAGAAGCAAATTTATCCCAGCAATAAGAGCATGTTGAGAGGCATGTGTGAGATTCAAGCTGCTGTATCCATCTGCCTCGTCTTCCCTGGAGGATCAAAGTAATTTTTTTAATGGAGAACAGGCTATGGAGGAAAAGTGTGTCAAGAAGCATAAGGGTATTCTTCTCGTTCTTCTGACAGTGAGGTTCACAACGATTTTGCCAGTGAAATCTTTTTCAATGTTCTAAAGGAAACTGACTGAGAAACGGAAGAAAATACAGGAGTTGACAAGAAGAATCAGGAGTACCTTGGAAATTTAAAGAGAGTCTGGTGTTGGGAGATGGAGATGACCAGGAAGAAGACCAGCAACACTGAAATTAGTGAATAAATGGTTCAGCTGGTAGATTATAAAGCATGAATCATGCTTGTGAAATATGGCTTTGCAAGAAAAGTGGCTGAAAAAGATTAGGCTTTTTTTGACTTTGTTAAACTTATGGATGGACTGTAAAGCATATACCATAATTTATGTCATTAATGTTTAGAAGGACACTAAAGGGTGGAACTAACAAAGTAAAACAATTTCTGCTCTTATTAGTACTTGTATAAAACATTTCATGATACAAACTGCATGCTAAATATCGTAGTTGTGGGTATTTCAAATGAGGTGGGGAGAGTCTATTCAGTGACTGCTGTATTTGTTAACATCAAAGTAAATAAGCATTTTTACTTGTAGGAAATATAGGTTTTACAGTATAACAAGACAAGAGAGGTTGGAGAAAAGAAAATTTAATATTAATATGCTGTGATCTTAGGCTGCTGGGGTAAGGAGGAGTGTAAAAGTGCACTGATTATATTATATTTAGAATTAAAATATTTTCTGTTATTTTTACAATGGTGAATGTCTGGATTAATGTCTTTGGCTTAAGCTAAAAATGTGGGTTTTATAAGCAAGTAGGATTTAAACGCAAGGCAAAATGTCGAGGGCCATGAATAATGCTAAGTTTCTAACAACTGCAAAGATAATTAGCTTGTTTTTTCTGCACTTGTAAGTGCTCATTGTCAGACAAGACGTTTACAGCTGAAGGCAGCTGTACATAATGTTTTGAGTGAAAGTTAAAAAGATTCATTGCCAAGTACTTTTCCATGGAGTTGAGTTATACGCAGGTGCAAGCAATAAATCTTGAAAATTCTGAGCATTCTTTGCTGAGGGAAATGCAAAATGTAAAGGTACAGCTGGAAGTAGTTCAGTGAAATAAAATTCAGTGAAACAAAATTTGAAATTATGGAAAATGAATAATGCCTCCCTAGCAGACAATGCAATAATGCCTTTAATAGAACATTGTGCATTTTAGTTTTATTTAAAGATAGCCAGTGCACTTTTTCTTAGGGCTAAAAGTTAATGGTTTTGAAAGCATACAAGCTGCTGTTCACATCTGGGAGAAGAATGGAAATATGAAAAGAGCAGACAATCAGTGTAAGGGGGAACACGGCTGTAGCATGTGTAATCTTTAATTTTAGATTAGGTAAGGCTTGTGGATGCAGCTGTCAATTTGGGGCAGTTCCTATCTAGAGTTAAACTTCATTTTTGAAAATGTACACTGCTCTGTCTGTTTGTTCTAAATTAACAGGGCATGGGGTGTTTTGAACATGTATTTACTTTGTTTCAGGGTTTTCATTAAAACAAAAGTCTTGAAAAATTGACTGAGGTTCAAATGGAGATGAGAAGAAACAACTGTACAAAAGTATTTTATTATATCCACATATTGTTAACTTATGTTGATTTGTAATTCTGTTTAAATTGTATTGTGGAGCTTTTCTCCTCGGGTATCCACTAAAAATGGGCTCGTTCCCAGTCGGACTGTCCCAGTAAACAAATGTCAAATAAATAAAAATATCAGCCTTCTAAAACTACTGTGCTCATGTAACATAAAGCTGGAAATATACATTCAAAAAACTGCCATGTACAGGTTAAATTCAGGCTCTGATGGCCGGTCAACCATTTTAAATTTTTTTTTTTTACAGAGACAAGGTGTCTCTGTGTGCTAATCCTTCTTTTATGCCCAAGGTGGTTAATCAGTTGACTATCAATCAGTCTTATCCAATTCTCTTTTTTCTTCCTTCTGCACAATATGCTAGTGAGAAGGTGCTTCATACCTTGGATTTACATAGACTGCTCGATATTATTTGTATAAGACAAAGGCTTTTTGGTTCTGTTAATACCAGGACATTGGGGTTGGCAGTTCCTAAGCAAAACATCTCTTCCAGGATTTCTAAGGCCAATTCTTTTTGTTCTTCCTTTATGGCAAATGGCTATCAGCTTCAGTTTAAGCACATTCTACAAAAGCAGTAGCATCTTCTGGAGCTTTCTATAAGGATATGGCTACCAGATCCATTCTATAAGCTGCTACATGGCCCTGTGTCCACACTGTTACTAAACAATTTAAGTGTGATGTCATTTCTACAGCCAGGGTAGGATTTGGCAGTTTGTGGAGATTTCTTCTGTGCCTTCCTCCTTCCATCTTTTTCAGTAGCTTTGGTAACCTCCCACATGTAATGAATACTGCAACAGTAATAAGAAAGAACACAGTAAAGTTGTGCAAGACTTTACTATAACAGTAGATGCCCTGTTTTTCACTGTTGCAATATTTAGTCCCTCCCTCCTATCCTCTTTCTCTCTCAGTTTTCTTTTAGGGACACTCTGACGGTCAAAGGAGTCTTTTCCTTTCTTGCCCTATTTATCTTTATACATCCTTCTTATATTCACATGCCTTTTTATTATGGGGTTGCTGTAGTTCTCCTGGGTCACTTCAGTTCTGAGTATTGAACATACATACATTACCTTTATGCCCCTGCACAGGGAGCATACACCGGACATTCACCACTGAAGGATGCAAAGGCTATGGTATATGGGCCAGATGGTGTGCTACCATTGGCAGGAGATCCCACATGTAATGAATACTGCAACAGTGATAAAGAAGGACATCTAAGCCAACACAAGAATGGAGAAAAAGAGTTTGCCAATGGGGGTGACTATAAGTAGGGGTACAAATAATAGGCAAGATGGGGTTGGAATTTACTTGGGAAGACTGGCAAAGGAACAAAGGTAATGAGATCAAAAAGAGAGGAAAAGGTAATAGAATGGGATGACGCCAAGAAGACATTTGCAATGCAAGTTAGAGACTGCTTTCTCTATCAGGGATTAATATCAGAGTATAGGCCAACAGAAAGGGGTGGAAGAATCTTAAGTGAAAGAATGCTCTGCTGGGGGTGTTTTTAGTCAAATCAAAATAGATGCTGCTGTTAAAAAGAAGCTAATTAGTAAGGCATATAAGATATTGGGTGGCAACTGTAAGTATCAATCAGAAGAGGTTAAAAAAGATCAGGAATAGAGACTGGAAAAGCAATTTACAAAAGAACAATAGGAGGACATTTGTATGGCTCCCACATATGGAACAAATTCAAGAAGGTTTAGGATCTTTGCTTGCAAGTGTTTATATATGAATTTTTATACCTCAAGCATATTTTAAATAATTTTTCCTCAGGTACATAGCAAATGTTGGAGGTGTGATGGGGAAGAAACAGGTAAGTGGGAACATGCGTTTTGGGACTATAATGAGTTGGCAGATTTTAAAATCCCTACAGAGTGCTCTGTCAGACATATTGGGTGAGCAAATGACTATAACTAAGGATATTATCTTTTGAGCTAAGACACAGTAGGCATATTAAATACAAAGCAGTCAAATATTCCAAAAAACACAGGGCACCAGCGGTTCGTTCAAAGGAGCTTTACTTCCACCATTAAAAAAAAACATCTGGTACCTCGGCCTTTCGCCATCAAAGATATAAAGATGTGCACATGTTCACGATATATACCAGGTGAATTCCACCATAACTATGACTCCATTAAGATCTTAAAGTGCACAGTGCATATTAAAACAAGTCATTTAATATAAGACACAAATTACAGACACTCATACATAGGCTTACAACAATAACCACTAACAATTAAATTTTAAATACCTAATATGATTTAAACTATTCTAAACCTAATATAATTTACTCAATTTATTTAATTTAAGTTACATTTAAATTAACTTCCAAATTCAAACCCCATGGATGAAGTGTACCAAAATTTGAAATTAATTTGCTCTCCAATTCATTTAATTTTTGACTAATGTCATTTCCCTTATGCAAGACAGGCTGGGCTAAGATACTAAAAAAAGAATGAACTATCACTTCCAACATGCACATTGCTAAAATGTTCCCCTACAGGACTCCTGAAATTTCTGTTTCGAATGTCACCCAAGTGCTCCATAATCCTAACTTTGACAGCCCTCTTAGTTTGTCCTATATACCATGTAATATTACTGCATCCACATCCCACTATATAAACCACCCCACAAGATTTACAAGTGAACCTTCCTTAAGAAATTAATTTCTGCCCACTGACATTACTATCACAGATATTCCTCAGTTTTCCACACAGTACACATAGCAAGGCCCTACTAAGTTTAATTCACTTGGCTTACAAAAAGCAATTATTAGAAAATGGAAATCAAAGTCTAAATCAACTGTATATAAAGCACTTAATATTATAAAGGGGATAAAAGAACTGGAAGAAGGATCTTTAGAAAAGGGAAAGCGCAAATTACACAGAAATGAATGGAAACTTTAGAAATAATACATGCAGAATAATGTTCAGGCAGAGTGAGGCTTAAGGGAAGGCAGGAATTCAGCAACGTACGTAATGTTGGACTGATGATAATTAGCAAAAAAAATAAATAAATAAGTGATGCATAATGAAGGTAAATGGAAAAATGTTAATATGGTTTGTTTTCTTTTCTGTTGATGTTTGCCTATGTCTTACATGATAATTTAATGGCAGTGTTTAAAAATGTCATTTACAAAAATATAAGAAGAAGCTAAAGAGCAGAATTAATTCAAAGTAGAAAAAGTTAAGAATTTATCAGAGAGAAAAATATGCAAGAAAACAACAACCAAAAAACAGCAGTTCTCCAGATGCAATATAGGCCAGTATACCTCTCAACCTCTTAGTGCAAGAAATCTGCATAAAGGCATACATAATCGTGGAAAAAGGCCGAAAATCAGAGACTGATTTTAAATCTTGCTTTTATAAATGTATAAAGTTGCTAGAAAAACAAATTTTACTTTAGCATGCATTTTCTGAAGGCTATACTCAAATGTCTGATTTTAATGCCATAATAATATGCAAAAAACTAATTTTAAGAGAAATGGACCAATCATATTAAACAAACATCTGGAAAATCTGGATGGTTCAGAGGTATACAGGTCACCACTTTTGCAACATATGCAGAGTTCTTATGAGTCAGAAGTCAAATTTACACTACTAAAAAGAAGGGATGTATGTCTGAATGGTGATGCACAGTGGTGGTTGCTGCAGATCTAATCGTTGCGAGAGCAACTCTAATATTTTCTGACCTCTTAATACAGATGGACAAAGTGGGCAGTTAAAAAAGCAAACTTGGTTTATATATATAAAAAAATGTAGGTAAATGAGGCTTTCAGTCACTTAAGCTCATGCAATCAAGACAGTCTCATGAGATGTAAACAGCTGCATCTAGGTGCCAAGATTAAATTGAGAACAGTAACACAAAGGCTTTATCAAGATCAAATTTTGGCTAAGTGCAAAGTGATGATTATAGTTGAACCTTACAAACAATAACTCATTTAAGATTTTGATTACTTATACTTCAACTCAATTGCTAAAATAACTACATTTGTTAATTTATCCTATGGAGATTGGGTACATATTCAAAAGGATACACGAGTTTCACCAACAATTTAATAAAATAAATATTTGTATATTAATTTGGAAGATGACTGCAAACAGAGAAACATCCTCAGTAGTAACAAGTTTCACAGCAATACCTATGGTGCATCAAATCCTGGGGAATGTTAGCCCAGTGACTTATCCCCACTCCAAGTCACATACAGGTAAACAAAATCCGCTACTCTTTCCACACAAAAAAGGGCTCAGAATACGTATTTTTAATAACTCCTGTGTTCTTACACGACCAACAAACTAATATGGTGAATAATGCACTGAAAAAATCTGCATGACCAGGTAGAGTTGCATTCTTTTGTCTCACACACACCTTTCAACCTCTTAGCGCAAGAAATCTAAACAAAACCTAAAACAATGGAGGAACAAAGGCCCAAAAATAGGAAAAGATTTTAAATACTGCTCTTATAAACTTAGAAAGTAACTTGAATAACAGGATTTGTGTTAAGCATTTTATGAAGGATATGAAATCTGAAACTCAAATGATTGCCGTTATTTAGTGACTTCAATCCTCCATAATTTGCTAGAGAACCACAAATTTTATGAGGAACAGACGAAAAATATCAGGGAAAAATCTGGACACTTGAAATAACAGAACTGGCAGTCCCATCTACAGCAAAATAAAATGGGAAATTTTAAAGCAAGCCACCTGGTAGTCCACCAATATAAATAAAATATACAATAAAATGAAAAAAAGTTTACTAAGGTATATAGTAGAGAAAAAGACTCACAATATCAGTCATTTTAGTCTACTAAAATAGCCCATAAATCATTTTTAGATACTTTTTTTGAAACTAAGAAACAGCACACAACAGTGAACCAAACATTCATAATGGCATTATCTATTCTACCCAAGTAGACATTACCAACACACTAGCAAAAAAAAAAAAAAATATATATGAGAAAGAAATCATTGTGAAATTTTAACTGAGAAAGAACCATTTAAAACCCACCTCTAAATAGATTTCTCAACCTCCCCCAATCATCACTAAAGAAGATGTAATGAAGGTGCTCTGCAAGATCAAAGACACTTCATCCATGAAACCTTACAATATACTGGGGCTGTTTATCAAAATTATTAACCATGCCCTGGCAAAACCACTCAAACTATTTAACCTGAGCTTAGGCACAGGTTTTGTCACTCAGGACTGGTGCACAACAGATGTGATGCCACATCACAAGGGTGGCATCACCACTGACCCCAGGAATTATACGGCCATCAGCTTGAAGAGTCTCATCTGCAAAGCTGATAAACTATGGCATTAAAATTTAATCAGGCTAGAACAACAGCAGTTTAGTTTTGTAAACAGAACATCCAGTCTAATGAATCTAGTCAACTTCTTCAAAAGGGTAACACAAGCTGTTGGCAACAGTCGTGCTGTCCACATGGTATACCTTGAGTTAGCCAAGGCATCTGAAATCATCAACCATGGTAGCATAATTAGTAAACTTAATGTATTGCAAGTAAATCCCTATGCTATAAGATGGAAAGCCAACTGGCTAAAAGAAAGAACCTCATATGGTGCAAATGGCAGGAGAAATGTCTAAGAGTATGACAGTGACCAGTAGTGTCCCTCAAAGAGCTTGCACTTGTAAATACCTAGTGTACTAAAATGGATTTAAATGAAATGCTAAAAAGTGCAACATCAACACATTTGGCAAACACCACCTCCCCAGCATACATCATAGACCATACCCTAATTCAAAACAAAAATGTTGCTAGGAACCATGGAACCTGGATTGATAATCCCCCCTTCTTTGATTTTCATGTAATGACAGTAGTCAAAAAGTCTTAATAATTAAAACAACTAATCGCCAGAGGAGGATCCATATCTAAACAGTTTACTGCCCCTTACCCTCAGCACTGATTAGACCAACTGTTAAAAACAATGCACATTTGGGATATACCTTACTATACATGTTGAACAATTAGGAAGACCCTCGAGGTTCCTAACTAAGAAAATCACTGGCTTAAAAACTATAAGCTTCAGTAAAAGGCTAGAAGCACCGTCTTTTTATTGTGTATCTTACAGACTCCTCAGAGGACATCTGTGCTTTACTTATCATGCCTTTAGAGACCCAGTTGCCTTGAATCTACACAAGTCATCCCACAAATACTCAAACCAGGGAAAAAAATATTCATCAGCAGATTAATAAAACATGGTGTAGAGACAGGTTCCTTACAAAGTACCTCCCCCCCGCCTCTGGAACAGACTCCCGATGCAGATCAAACAATGTGATACACTACCTTCCTTCAAATGGGGCCTGGATGATTGGATGGATAGTCATAAACTCATCCTGGGCTTGATTTGCTTAGCCCTCACTGCATTGGATGAAAAACGATTAATGGCGGTTATTGGAAAGGTGTAAAGTCGCATTTATTTATTTGACATTTGTTTACTGGAATGGTCTGTCTGGGTCTAGAGAACCCATTTTCAGCAGAGGCCCAGGGAGAAAAGCTCTGCACACAGTAAAATACAAATACAGTATAATCCAATACAATACAAATAACATGAGAAAAACTGTACAAAAATAAGTTGAAAGAACATAAACTATGTTACAAGATATACTACACATCTAAGCAATTCTATAGAGTTAAAACATTATAAACAATTATAGTCAATCTCACCATATACATAGCCTATGAGTAGACAGTGTACAAAAATAGTATGTAGGTAGTGTAGTATGACACTGACTGTTACAGTGCTTGAAAAAAAAAAAAACAATGTTGGTTTCAAAATAGCCAGAAAGTTAGTGATGTAGAAAGATAGTGAGAGAGTTAAGAACACAAGCATTACAGCCAGAGCAGTAGTTTAAGGATATGGTATAGAAACAGAGGAGGAGTTAGGAGAGTGTTAGGATCTTGCAGACTGTGAGGGAGTGAAATGTGACAGAATTGGACGATGAGGCTAGTGTGGAAGAAGAGGAAGAGCTGAGCATTAGGCAGGATTTATGCAGGAGCTGAGCCATGTATTTTTGAGATGATTTTTAAAGCTAAAAGTAGTGAATTCCATAGTATAGAGACAGAGTATGAATACAGAGAGTGACCTGGTTTTCTTGTGGGCTTTGAGATAGCCAAAAGAGTTTTGTCTTCTGATCATAGGGATCAATTTGGTGTGTAAGGTGTCACTAGATTGGCTAGTGCTGGGCAGGCAGACGGCTTGAAAATAAGGTCATGCTAGGTGGATAGCTGAATAAAGGCAAGTTGGTTGGGGAGTTCAAGCCAGTTTAGTTCTAGTAGCAGTTTACAGTGGTGTGTGTGAAATTTAGAGTTTGTGGCAAACTTTACAATTAAGTTACTTCGAATTTTCCTATGATTCCTGTAAGTGCAACACTGGCATTTTCTTACTTACCTGTTAGAGAGAATTTAAGGAATGGGTAGTCAAATATGATTCAAGAGTTATTAGGGAAGAAAGAAATGACTTCAGAAAGGATTGCTAGTGAGTATAAATGAAAATGGAATTCAAAAACATGGAATAAAATAACAATAAAAGAGATATGGGAAAAGTAATAGAGATTATTTAGAAGGCTTGTCAAAGGTTAAAGTATTAAAGAAGAAAGGGGATGTATCACAAGAAGAGCAACAAATGCAGAGTGCTAAAGGAAAAAAATAAGTGTGTGCTTGGATAGTATGCATGTAATTAGAAACATTGCAGTTAAGCAATTCAATTTTGATAACTTTAGGCTGCAAAAACGTTTAGCACAATGACTTCGACTACAGAAGACAAAGACTTGTTAGACAAATTTGGAAGCCCCTGACCAGAAAAATAACCATGGATTTTACAGAATTAGAGAAACAAGCAAACCAAGCAAAGGTCCAAATGGAACTATTTATGGAGGCATGAATTACATCAAGGTTAGAGATAGTGGAAGCTCACTGATTAATAGCCAAGACATGAAAAGATGAAATAAAAGTGTTAAATATAATAAATCAAAAGGAAGAATTCAGGAACAGGCAGTATTTCTCTGGAAATTTGGAAGTTATGACAGAAGTGATAAAGGTTCAAAAGGCTTTGTTTAACAAAATTTTAAAGGGGAAGAAAGCTGTGAGGGAGGGGCAGTACCACCCAGAAATGGTAAAGATCCTTCATACCTGGCTTCATATAGACCCATTTCAATTATTTAAACCACTAGCGTTTGTGTCTGCACTAAACAAGAGAATGACAAAGGTGTTTCCAAAGTTAATAAGTATGGACCAATAGAGTTTTTGAAGGGAAGACAAACATTTGACAACAGTAACAGAACAATGATGACCCAGTGGGAAGCAAAGTATAAGAAAACACCACTACTGGTGCAGACATTGATGCAGAGAAATTCAATGGAGTCAGCAGGCATTTGCATCCTTGATAGAATAATAGGGCTACTATGGAGGCTATATGAAAGGTCAGAGGCAAGAATCAACTTAGGAGAGGTTCATTTAAGCAACTTTTGTATGAAGAGAGGAAACAAGCAGAAATGTCTTTTTTCTCTACTGTTGCGTGCTTTACATTTACATTTTTGCATTATATTTACAGCCATTGGCAAGGAAAATAAAGGATTCATGAATTCAAGGCTATAAGTCATGAAAAGCTATATATTTGCAGATGATATTTTGTACTGGATAAATCCAGAAAAGAACATTTCGGTGTTGTGGAACATTTTGAGTCAATTTCAAGTCTTGTTCAACACAGAAATTAAACACAGTGAAAAAAGAAGTTATGTACTCACCATAACGTACCATGTTGGTAGTCCATCTCATCCTTCATTTTTACATATGGGTTCAGAGCCGATCCTCGGCTCCAACTTGGCCGATTTTCAAGCTTGAAACATCTTGTTTGCTGCTCACTAGAAATAGAAAGAAACCCCTAACTAACAAATCAATACTAAAGGGTCGTCAACCAAGAAATTTACAGTGTTACCTCCAGATCTTCCAGGATGGGGGCAGAAGGGCGGGCTGGTAAAAATGAAGGGTGAGATGGACTACCAACATGGAATGTTTTGGTGAGTACATAATTTCTTTATGTTAGGTAGTCCAATCTCGCCTTCATTTTTACATATGGGACAGCGTCCCTAGCGCCTTATTCTTGGGTGGCTCATTGGAAGATACTCTTGAGCACTGTGGAGGAAAGGATGTTCTACCCTTAGAAGCCAAATCCAACTTATAATGAGTAATGAAGGTGTGAGGGGTAGCCCACGTAGCTGCTGCACAGATATGATCAATTGGTACCCTGGCTTGAAAGGCTGCAGAGGTAGACAGAGACCTGGTAGAGTGAGCCTTGATCCTGTGGGGTAAAGGTCTGCCCTCTGAACTGTAGATGAAAGCTATGCAACTTGAAATCCAGTTAGACAATGTCACCTTAGAAACTGGTAAGCCCAATCTGAAATCAGATAAAGAAACGAAGAACTGGTCTGACTTTCGAAATTCTTTGGTCCGTTGCAAATAAAAACGTAGCTGTCTGTGAACATCCAACTGGTAGAAACAATATTCAGCTGCATTGCTATAGATTCATAGGTTTATACTAGGCTAACTGCCCTAGGGCATTTATAAGCCTAGCCCAAAGTTATGTGGCTTACGCCGCCCCTTATGTTAGAAATACTGTGCCCATTAGTTTGTTGTGCCTCTGTCCAGTGGTGACACAGAGATGATTCCCGGGGTAAACCTACGATCTCCCATCCACCGGTCAAGATTTCTCTTGAACAGAGCCAGCGAGGTGCTCTGCCTCACATGGACCGGGATTTTATTCCACAGCATGGGAATAAATGATTTATGAGTCTCTGGGTCATAAATCTATCCCTCCAGCACGTCCTATTTATATCTGTGCTAAGGTTTAAGTCTCTTGCTCTAGTGGTTTTGGTGGATTTGGATTTTTTGAGGTGGAGCATGTCCATTAATTCCGGGTTGGTCATGGCCTTGTATGTCAGGCACAGGTCACCTCTGAGCAGACGGTATGCAACTGAATAGAGTTTGAGTTTCTTCAGTCTGGCAGCATACGACAGGTTTTGGAGTCCCTTTATCCTTTTGGTGAGGAACTTTTGGGGTCTCTCCAATTGCTGCAGGTGTCGGGTGAGATACATCCCGAATGGGGCATTGTACTCGATCATTGGTCTGATAAGTGAAGAGTACAGGGGAACAATGACCTCACTTGATCTGGATGTGAATCCCTTCATGATCAGGTGGGCAATGTAGAAGGTCTTTCGAACCACTTTAGCAACGTGAGCTTCAAACGAGAGGCCACTGTCAACCTGGGTCCCCAGGTCCCTGATAACATCTTCTGTGCTTAGTGGGTTGCCACCTATATGGTAGCTTGGGGTTACCTTGTTTTTCCCAAAGGGTATGACTATACACTTTTTTGCGTTTAACTTCAGGCCATGGCTCTGGCACCAGCTATCAGTTTCCGTGAGACCCCTCTGAAGGATGTCTGTGTCTGATGTACTATCCACTATGGCACCCAGTTTGCAGTCATCCGCAAACTTTGTCAGCCATAGTCCTCCTATGTTTGCCTGTACTTCTGAGAAGTAGATGCCGAACAATAGGGGGCCAAGGACTGAGCCCTGTGGGACTCCACTTGTAACTGGCTTGGAGTCTGACATGGCTCCAGCAACTCTAACCCTGTGGGTTCTGTCCTTTAGCCAGTTTGCAACCCATCTTGTGACATATGGGTTTACATTTAAGCTGGTAAGTTTCTCTATAATACCCGAGTGGGGTATTGTGTTGAAAGCTTTTGCAAGGTCAAGGTAGGCTGTATAGACTGCCTTTCCCTCATCAATGGCCTTGGTGACTGTTTCGAAGAAGTCGACCAAGTTCAAAAGGCAAGATCTGCCCTTGACAAAGCCAAACTGGGTTGGGTCCAAGGTCTGCAAGTCCCCTATGTCCTTGTTTATGAGTTCCATTATGATCCTCTCCATAGCTTTGCAGACCAGGCTTGTTAAGCTTATGGGGCGGTAATTACCGCTATGATTGGGAAAGAAAACTGGAAGCTCAATGGACTGGTTCAATGTGGCAGAAGAACAAACTTTGGGAACAAATGAAGGATTGGTACGTAAAGAAACCCTGTCTTTATGAAAGACTAAATAAGGTGGCTTAATAGACAGGGCATGTAGTTCAGAAACTCATCTGGCTGATGTAATAGCTACTAAGAACACAGTTTTCCAAAACAAATACTTTAAGGAAGCTGAATGAGGCGGTTCAAAGGGAGGGGATGCTAGTTTGGACAATACAAAATTTAAGTCCCAAGAAGCCACAGGTTCTTGTAATAGTGGTCTCAGTAAAGTGGCTCCTCTCAAGAAAGTTTTGCATAACTTATGAGACATAAGGTTGACATTTGGAGAGCCCAAATAAAAATGTGAGATAGCTGCCAATTGTACTTTGACGGTGGCTGCAGCAGATCCCTGTTGAAAAAGCTCCGTAAGGAATTCCAGAATCACAGGAACGGGAGTGGTGTAAGGATCCACTTTCATTTTCTGTGCCCAAATAGAGAACCTTTTCCATTTACTGTCATACAGCCTTCTGGCTAATGGTTTATGCGAGGATAAAAGAATATGGGACACTGATGACGAAACATCATGAATACTGACTAGAGATGGAACGGGAACAGCCAAGCTGTCAATTTGAGGGTGTGGAGAGAGGGGTGTAGCGAACCAGACATGTGTGTTAATAGATCTGGAACTGGGTCCAGGATCCAAGGATCGTCTAGGAGAAGAGGCTTGAGGAAGGGGAACCAGACCTGACGAGGCCAGTAAGGAGGAATGAGGATTAACTTGCTTCCCAGTTGGTTGGCTTTCTGTATCACTTTGGGGATAAGAGGGAATGGAGGAAAGGCATAGAGAAGTCCCATGGGCCAATCGTGGACCCCAGCGTCTCTGGGTGCTTCTCCATGAGGGGGAATTAGGGAGAAATAACTGCTGCATTTGGCAATGACTGGACTGGCAAAAAGGTCGCAGCAATGTTGTCCCCATTTTCGGAAATTCTGTTCTACTATTTCCCGTTTCAGTGACCACTAGTGAGGCAGCAAGATTGCCTAGCTCAGCTTGTCTGCTATCACGTTGGTTGTCCCCGGAATGTGCTTTGCTACCAGAAAGTGCTGGAAAGAAATCGCCCATTCCCAAACTCACATGGCCTCTCAACAGAGTGGGTAAGATCTGGTCCCACCCTGTTTGTTGATATATCACACAACAGACATGTTTGTCCGATTGTATCGAAACTGTCCCTGGAGGAAGAAGTTCCTGAAGTGCTTGCAATGCCAGAAGCACCGCTCTCACTTCCAGAACGTTGATATGCAGATGAACCTCATGTTCGTGCCATGTGCCGTGGACAGTCCTGCCAAGAAAATGCCCCCCCTACCCGACCTGGAAGGCATCCATGGCAACGGGTTGGGTAGGCACAAAGGGAGCTCCCGTGAACAAGTTGTTGGGTGCTATCCACCAACGAAGGTCCTTTTTGCATGATTCTGTCAGCAGAATAGGGTGATTCAGCGGTAGATATTGGAACGACCATTGGGAGAACAGGAGCCATTAAAGGATTCTCATGTGCAACCTGACTAAAGGTATTAACAGAATGGTTGAGGCCATCATTCCAAGAAGATGAGGAATACATTTTGCTTTGACCTTCCGACGTGGAAAAAAATGCTGAACTTGTGAGATGAGGTTTTGTGCTCTTTCGGCGGGAAGACGAACTGTCATATCCACTGTGTCTACCTCTGCGCCTATAAAATTCACAGATTGCGAGGGCAGTAATGCAGATTTTTTCCAATTTATGGAGATCCCTAGTTGAGCACAAAGCTGGATGGTGGCGTCCCTGTTTTGAAGAAGTAGATGTCTGGTGGGACGGTCAGGAGCCAGTCATCCAAATACGGAAACACCTGGAATCCCTGACGTCTCAGGTGAGCTGTCACTACTGTCATGCATTTGGTGAACACCCTGGGGGCTGTGGCGAGACCAAAGGGCAGAGCACGAAACTGATAATGACTGGCTCCCAGCCGGAAGCGCAGATACCTCCTTGATGCCTTGTCCATTTTTATATGGTAGTAGGCGTCTTGGAGATCCAGAAAGCACATCCAATAGTCTTTCCCTAACAATGGGAGTATCGACTGCAGTGTGACCACCCGAAACGTCCTTTTTCATGGATTTGTTTAATCTGCTGAGGTCCAATATTGGCCTCCAGTCTCTGGTTCGTTTTGGAACTAAAAAGAACCTGGAGTCAGTTGCGGATCCTGTCTGGTCTGCTGGGAAAGGCTGGATGATTCTTTTTGAGAGCAACTTGTTGATCTCCACAGTTGCCTGATCCCTGTGATTGGGTGGAACATCTGGGATCTTCTTGGGAACAAACGATGGAAGGGAAAAGGGTATGATATAGCCTCTGGTAACAACTCTTTGTACCCACTTGTCTTGGGTTATATTTAGCCAGGCTTCTGAATACAAAGAGATGCGACCCCCGACTGGCCCCACAGAAATGCAGTCGGGCCCCACATCAGGAGGGCTGATAAGGCCACCCTCGAAAGGAACCACGGCCTTGCTGGTATTGCGGACCGCCCCTGCCTCTAGGGTGATGGCTATCATTTCCTCCTCCTCTGCCTCTGAAGGAGGATTCACTGTGTGTGTCCAGAAAGGCGCTCTTAGCCCTGCAAAAGAATTACATGAGGACTAGGTCCTCTAAGTTAAACGGGCCTAGCCTGGTGTAAAAAAAAAAAACTAGGTCTGTCACTAAACAGACAGACAGATATTCAGTCACACAGGAAATATTTTCAAATAAAAATATAGTGGAGTAGAAACACGAGGACTAGGTCCTCTAAGTTAAACGGGCCTAGCCGTGTGAAGAACCGGGTCTTCTAATTCAAACAGACCAAGTATACCACAACAAACACACGCACGCTCAAAAGGTAGGAGAAAAATTTGCAACTGTAAAGTGATTAAGACTTTAGCAGATCCCCTCTAAAGACCACCATTCAACAATAATCGACTGACAGGAAAGTAATCGATAGGAGCCCCTATTGATTAAGAACGGCAAAACCACCAAAACTAACTATCTAGACAATAAATCGCAACTGTGCCTAACTACTGATACACAGGAGACTACTACTACTGGTCACACAAGACCACAAGGCAATTAAGGTAAACCCTATATGTATACTTTCCAAAAATAACAGGAAAATGGCGAAACCGCCAAAACGAACTATCTAGACAATAAATCGCAACTGCGCCTAACTACTGGTACACAGGATACTACTACTATGGTCACACAAGACAATTAAGATTAAGCCCTATATATGTATATTTTCAGTAAATATGCAAAAAACCACTAATGAAAAATGCAAAAACTTAGCCAGAGCCAAGAGAAGCACATCCAAATTCGTCGATGAGGCAAACGAGATCTGGGGATTGCACTGGTGCACCATGAGATACCTGCGTAGCCACGAGCCAACCAGAAGTCTTCGAGCTTGAAAATCGGCTGAGTCAGAGCCGAGGATTGGCTCTGAACCCATATGTAAAAATGAAGGTGAGATTGGACTACCTAACATCAAAGGCTAAAGCAGTAAACTATAACGCACATTAATTATTTCAAAAATATCCATACTTATGGAGACATGAAATGATGAAGTATTTGGGTACGTGAATTAAAATTAACTATCTTATGGCTGCTAAGGATATATGTGGAGAAACTAAACAAAAAGATAATATAAAAATTGAGAAACTGGAAACTCATGAGTATGTGTATGGACGGGTCCACTATGTAATCTCGAAATACTGAAATCCCAAAATTCAGTATTTCAAAATCACATAGCCGAAAACCCAAGCACAACTCAATTCCGAAAATACACAACCGCGAAATTCAAAATGCCAAAACTATGTTACACATACAGTACACACAAACACAAAACTCCCCCCCAACAATCAAACAGACGCATCTACACTATAGATAAGTAGGGGGCGATACCCCCCACATCCCCTACTTATATAGTCTAACTCCAAGATTGCACAAACAGAAACACAAACGAAACTCACACACACTCATCACAGTCACGACACACACCTACACACACTAAAGCCCCAAACCAACACATTTACACACACAAACTTACCTAAATTCAACCGATACATCCGCACACTGCACCAGCGGAAGTGGAAATTCAACATCTCCGTGCTTCGGGATTTTGGGACTTCAGTATTTCGAAATTACATAGTGGACCCATATGGACAGGGAGTTACAAGCAGTGAAAATGTTTGTAGTCTCCTTAGTCTTGTATAGCTCAGGCATATTTTTATTAACCAGAGGAGAAGCTGTGGATATTAATTAATAAAGGGCTAAAGGAGCTTATTTGGAGGAAGACAAGGACATAGTTAAGTGGCATATGCTGATATAGGGTTACCTGATTTAAAGGGAAACTTTGGCGCTACGTATTTGGCTCATATGCATAACACAAGCAGAAGTTTATAATTCAAAGTGAAATAGGATGATGATAAACAAGGGATAGGACTATGATTTTGATAAAAAATTTCTAAGGAAAATAACAGCCATACAGAAAACTGCATGCATAAATCCGCACAACATAATGTAAGAACTAAGCAATAGCACAGCTAGGGTGGGGTGAGAGGGCCAACTGCCTCAGGTGCAAAGTGTTGGTGACCAGCCGATCCCGACTGTTCTTTTATGCTTTTTCGCAATACAAGCCTTGCATTTGTGGTCAAACCTGAGTGCATTTTGTGTGGTCTAAACTGTTGCAAGCAGTTTGCTACAGTTTAAAAGTTTTAATTTTTTTAAACTAAAATTTGAGCACTATAGCTCTCCTTGCACTCGGAATAAACCGTAGCAACTATTTGCTTCATTTGTAGCAAGCAGTTTGCTTGCAGAGGAAATTATTTATTTATTTTTTTAACTAAAACATGAGTATTGTAGCAATTTGTGCAGGCAGGGCATAAACTGTAGCAACTATTTGCTACATTTTGAAAGAAGAACAAGAAATTATTATTATTTTTAATAAAACATGTAAAAGGAGGGTTGGGGCAGGTCACAGAAAAGGGACCTGAATAACTGGGGCAGGAGGGAGGTGGGGGGAGCTTGTCATGCAGCTGGCCACTTGGTTGGTGTGCCAGTAGGAGGAGGAAGATCCACCCCCCCCCCATGGAAGAGCTGGGGAATGGGGTTTGTATATCTAACTGTAATAAGTTACTGTTTCTATTTCGTCATTTCTAACAAAGGCGCAAAATCTCTACTTTTCAACTTCTTACAAAGATGTAATAGAGTAACTTGGTACTTTACTTATATTTTTATACTGTACACTTTTCTATGTAATAGAGAAACTAGGTACTTTATCTCATATTGTACTCAAATGCTTTTAATTCTATCAGAAGGTTTAAAGTACATGTTTTTAGATTTTATTTGTATATGCTGATATAGTATGATAAATTTTTTGTTTAGTCTTACTATAGTAGTATTGTAGAGGAGCTTTTCTCCCCGGGCCTCCACTGAAAATGGACATGTATCCAGTTGGACTAGCCCGGTTAACAAATGTAAAATAAATAAATAAAATAAATAAATAAGTTGATCACTTACAAAGGATTGGTTTATTAGAATGAAGTCCTTTTTTGTTAGCACCAGCCTAGGAAGCTGGCTGAACCAGCTATGCTTCTGGAACTAAGTCAGTGCAGGAATAGAGCAAGGAAATTTATTAACTGAAATGTCAGAAGGAAAGTTGCAGAAAATATGCAGGAAGCAGTTGGAATTTACTGGACGAAATTAGCAAAGGGATCAAGGAATTGGGAGGGAAAAATATTAGAATGGGATGAAGGCAGCACATGTTTGGACTGCAAGTAAGAGACTGCCTTTCTTCTCAGGGATTGATAACAGTATAAGCAAAGAGAAGGGGATATGGGAGTGCTCTAGTAGAGTTTTTAGTGACATGTAGAAAAAAAGCTGCTATTAAGGCACAGTGAATGTGGCAATTAAAATACTGTATGGTGAGTATAAGAATCGATCAGATGACGTTAGAAAAGACTAAGAAAAGAAGTGAAAATGCAATTTACAAAGAAACAATAGCAAGAAATATGCAAGACTCCCAGATGTGCAAAAAGAGCTAGAAGGTTTACAATTTTTGCAAGGAGGTGCTTGTACAGGTATTTGCATACCCCAAGCAGACATCACAATTTTTTTCCTTCAGGTGCATAGCAAATGGGGTAATTGGTAACATGTTTTTCAGTGTGTAATGAGTTGGCAGATTTAAAAAAAATCCCTACAGAGTAATCTGACAGAAATGTTGGGGAAAAAAATTGTTGTAACTAAGGAAATTATTATTTTGAGCTGGGATACAGGCTATTCGCTGGTTTACTATTAAAAGGATGAAAATCAGGAACAGAAGAAAATTTTGTTTTTTAGTTAACAGGATGAGTGGGTTGGTATAGGACCCCTTTCAAACACAACATGGACTGTAAGACAAAACACTAGAACACAAAGCATGCTATGATAGTAGCTAGTAACACGAAGTAGAATTTCATGTATATATTTAAGATACAAACTGTTGTAAAAAGAAGTTGAGAAGTGTTACTTCGACAACATACATACATGTATAAAAATACAAAGATGACAAATTAACAAAAATCGTATTGGAAAATATAATTAAAAAAGTCAAGCTACTATACTTAGGGGGAGAGAAGCTATGAACGAGCTGTCAGCCACTAGTGTCAGGAACATCCAGAGTGTTACCATCCTCAGATAAATGTAAACAAAACACTGATGGGCTGTCCAAAACAACTTCCGCCACTTCACTGACCAATAAATGCCAGCTAGGAAAGTTCTCAAACATAGAGTGGGTTTGGGGTTGGAAAAGGTAAGAAAGGTCACCTCCCTATCAAATATTCAAGACCAAGACTAACCAGTGTGAGTCCTAATACTGTGAAAAATATATTTTGATAAAAACACAAAAGCAAACTGCAAAACTTGGAATTATATCCTTTTAATTAACACAGAAAACTATGCCTGCTGATAGTAGGGGCTGTGTCACCAATACCCCACCTACGTGACTGATCTGAGATTTCTGTATCTTAGACTACAGGGATACACTGACAAATTACAATCTCAGACTTTGTAAACAATCTTATCACACAGGTATTTCTGCACTTTTGAAGATCAGATCAGGCCACAGACTTTCAAAAGGCATTGATACTTCTTTACAGGAAAGGAAGGAATCCCAAGGTGTCTAAGAGGACACCCTTGTGCAAGTCTGCCGAAGTTTTCCAAAAGCTTTGCAATGCTACAGTCCCTTCTTCTCACAAGTTTTTTTCAGTAATGTGGAACTGTCATTTTGGTCTGATAAAGATAATGGACAGAGACAACACTTTAGTCCGTCTCCACAAGGTTAGAGAAGAACCTCCAACTCTCTATGTTATATGCAACTATCCTGGTGTGAGGATCAACTATGTTAAAAAACTACTTGCATGACTACATGTGAGCTTGTATAAAGTCATCCAGGTTCTTGAGAGGCTTGATCTAAACTTCCAAGTTAAGTAGGAGTTCGGGTAGCTCCAAATGTTAGTTCAGAAGCTGCCGCAGCACTTATTCAGGAAATTTGCAGACAAAGCAAAAAATGGGACAGCTTCTTGTCCCACACAGGCAGGTGCTTTCACTCCCCATCTTGTGGCAAATCACTGAGTTGTTGGGGTGTCTATTGGCATTCAAGTTCAGCCAATATTACAGCACAGGACAGTGCCAAGTTATCCAAAGATATACTCCCAAAAGTGTGGGATACTTAAGATTTGCATGGCTATAAAAGGCTGGCGTCTTATCAGAAGATGGATTTTATGCACGAGTGTATCAAGGGGAGAAGTGAATGAGAAATGTAGGACAGATGTTCATGAAAGTCAAGGTATTCCACCATCTTCTGCTTTTTCTTAACCAAGTCCTATAAGGAAGCGAGCCATCTAGAAAAAGTGCTTAAAAAAATGGGCCATAAGAGACAGCAGACATACCAACCTCAGAGGAAACATAGGACATCAAGATTTGACTGAAGGTATTGTAATCACATAAAAATTAATCTGAATGAGGTTCTCAAAATTACTCAGATATTCCATACTCACAACAATGGTCTTTTACTGATGGTCATACAAAATTATGGCCCAGACATATCTGGAAAATTACTCACAGACATTCATGAGCAAAGGGCCAGAAACATCCTATGAAATGGCTAACTTCTGAATTAAGACGGCCAGGAACTGATGATTAACTCAATAATTTTCTCATCAAAAATGACAGGAGATCCCAAATAAACCTGAGACCAGCTGCCTCTAATATTGCTTCCTGAATGCTTTCACTATGGAGAAAATGATTTAAAACAAGATTTTGAAGATTTCTTCATCACAATCCTTGAAAATCATTCCTTTGACAGTATCACAGGCATCATTATTGATGGCGTTGTTAAGAAACCCATAATATTGATCATCATATAGCACTGACAAAAGCCTTGTCAGAGCCTATGGGACAGAGTGTGAGTATATGTTCAAGTGCCAGTACAATCACCAGACATGAAAAAAACTCTCTAAAACTGGACAGGTATACCTCAATGACAAAGTCGTTGACATCTCAGGAGACATTTCCTTTGATCAGCAAGTCTACTGAAGGCTAGGCTCATGGACAAATTAAGTATAGGTTCACAGGCAGGGCATCAAGCTACCAGACAGAATTGATTTCACACTCTGAAGCAGTGTTCATTATGGAAGTCATGATGTTCTTCAGATGACGGTTGCAAGTAAAAAAAAAGAAGTTATGTACTTACCATAACGTCCCATGTTTGTAGTCCATCTCGCCTACATTCTTGCTGGATGGGTTCAGAGCCAATTCTCGGCTCCGACTCAGCCGATACTAAAGCTCAAGAGCTTTTACTGGCTTGAGGCTAACCCCTCATGGCAATTCCTCAGATCTTGTTTGCAAGAAAGTAAATAGGTACATAATAGTCAGCAACTATCAATAACTATGCCCATACAAACAGAATACTCTGTATTACTATCCATGCCAGGTGGACAGACAACTACAACCAGGTCAGACAGCATAACTGATAGTCCACCAGTTCCTCCAGAAAACACGAAAGAGGGTGGGATGCAAGAATGTAGGCGAGATGGACTATAAACATGGAACGTTATGGTAAGTACATAACTTCTTTATGTTATGTAGTCCTATCTCCCCGTAACTCTTGCTGGATGGGACAGCGTCCCTAGCACCTTTATCCCGGGTGGCTCAAGTGAAGAGACTCTTCAGCACAATGGACCCAAAGGATGACCTGTCCCAGGAGACCAAATCCAATTTGTAATGAGTGACAAAGGTATGAGGTCTTGCTCAAGTAGCTGCTGCACAAATGGTATCAATTGGGAGTTTAGATCTAAAGGCATAAGAAGTAGATACTGCTCTGGTTGAATGGCCTTTTACTTTGGCTGGTAATTGTTTGCCAGCAGGTTTGTAAGCAAAGGAAATGCAGTCTGAAAGCCATTTAGACAAGGTGACCTTAGAAACAGGCAATCCTTTATTTTTATCTGAAAAGGAAACAAATAATTGGTCTGATTTTCGAAATTCTTTAGTCCTGTGTAGGTAAAACTTGAGAATTATGTGGACATCCAATTGGTGTAGTCTGCATTCTGATTTATTAGTATGATTTGGGAAGAAAGCTGGTAGTTCGATAGTTGTGTTGAGATTATGCTCTGAACATACCTTAGGAAGAAAGGAAGGATTAGTTCTAAGGGATACGCTATCCTTATGGGAAACAATGTAAGGAGGTCGAATGGTGAGGGTTTGCAGTTCAGAAACTCTCCTAGCAGACATTATAGCCACTAAGAATAATGTCTTCCAAGACAGGAATTTCAGATCCGATGAAGAGGAGGGTTCAAAGGGTGGATAAATTAAAGATGTAAGAACTAGGTTTAGATCCCAGGGCTCCGTGGTTGCCTGATTGGAAGTCTGAGAAGGAGGACTCCTTTCAAAAAGGTTTCCAATAAAGAGTGGGATATGATTGGATTTCCCATGTAGCCAAAATGATAATTAGAGATGACAGCTAACTGAACTCTAATAGTAGCACCTGCAGCTCCTTCATGAAAAATAGATGCCAGGAAGGACAGGACAGACTCTATAGGAGCTGAGTAGGGATCTATGCCTTGGTTTGCTGCCCAAACAAAGAACCTTTTCCATTTACTGGAATATAATTTCCTGGTAGAAGGTTTGTGTGGAGAAATCAGAATGTGTTTGACTGTAGGGGAAAGGGAAACACACCTGGCTATTCGTGGAACTGGAGCAGCCATGTTGTCAATTTCAGGGTTTGGATAGCAGGATGGAACTGCCCTGATTGATGAATCAGGAGGTCTGGAGATGGTTGCAGAATTTACTACCATGGTGGCTATCGATTTCTGAGCTTAAGAATACAATGTGCTGTGATGGAGATAGCGCTGATTTTTTTTTTAGGTTTATTGTAATGCCTAATCTGGCAAGCAAGGATCGAGTCTCGTCCCCGGTTCTGATTAGCTGGTGCTTGGTGGTAGCAGTGAGGGAGCCAGTCGTCTAGGTACGGAAACAACTGGAATCCTTGACGTCTCAGGTGAGCTGTTACCACTGCCATGCATTTGGTGAACACTCTGGGGGTTGTAGTGATGCCAAAGGGCAGTGTTTGAAATTGAAAATGACTGGGCCGCAGCCGAAAGCTTAGGTGTCTTCTGGAGCACCTGTCCATTTTGATGTGGTGGTATGCTTCTAAAGATCTATTGAGCACATCCAATTGTCTTTCCCGATAAAGGGAAATATCGACTGCAGAGTGATCATTCGGAACTTCGATTTCTTTACAGACTTGTTGAGTTTGCTGAGATCTAATATTGATCTCCAGTCCCCTGTCTTTTTTGGAACTAAAAAGAATCATGAGTAAGTTCCAGATCCTATTTGCTCTGTGGGGACTTCTTGGATGACTCTTTATTGCAGCAACTAGAAGACCTCTGATGTTGCACGGTCTAATTGAATGGGTGGCACATCTGGCACATCGGGGGATTGGAAACAAAGGGAATAAGGTAACTTCTGGATATTATGGTTTGTACCCAACAATCTTGGTAAATTTGTAGCCAGGTGCTTTGGTACAGTGAAGGCCAACCCCCAACTGCCTCCAGAGACAGACAGTCGGGCAACCCCTCAGGGGCAATGAAAGGGACGATCAGAGATTGTATCTTTATCTCCCTGATGTTGCAGATCTCCTCTGCCACGAGGGTGGCGTCTTCCGTTATATCCTCCTCCTCTGCCTCTAGGGGAGGGTTGACCTTGTGCCCGAGGGAATCCTTATTGGGATTTACGGAACCACATTTTCCTTCCTGTTTGACCCTTGGGATAGGGTCTAGAAGGAAGGGAGAAATGGACTCTGATAGCAGATAAGGTTTTCCCTTCATGCTCGCAACTGGTCAAAGTCTCTTTTACCTGCGGTCCAAAAAAAGTTGAACCATCAAAGGGGACGTTGGTAAAAGAAGACTTAAAGGATTCCGTGAAGTTAGACACATCCAGGAATATCTCCTAAGAGAAATTCCTGCTGCGGCTGCCCTGCTCGCTCCGTCTGCTGCATAGGAAATCAGCCTCATGGAGAAGTTAGATACAGATGTAAGGGTGGAGAGCTGCGCAGATACCTTGTCTGTGGATCCCGAAGCTACTGAACCCTGAAGGGCATCTCCTAACTCCTTCAGGAGATCCTTTTGAAGTCTTGTAAAATGGGACGGGTAATTCAGCGATCTTAAGGTAAATGCCGCTGAAGAGAAGGTACGCTTTCCATACCTATCCATCGTTCCTGGACTCCTTATTAGGAGGATGGATACTGGAAGATGTCTCGGACAACTCCTTTTTCATGGCCACTGTACCACCATAGCATCAACAGAAACTCCCTTAAAAAGAAAGGACTTATAATCTGGAGCAGTCATAAATTTGTTTGGCCTCCTCGGGGCAGGCTCCACTGTGTCCGGGGAGGTCCAGGCTTTCCGGGATATGACCCCCAAGAGCTGGTCATAAGGTGATGTCACCCAGGAGGTGGAAGGTAGGGAACCAAAGGCCTCAAGGTACACTGATTCGTCCTCAGTAGGGTTAGAGGTCTTCCTATCGTCCCTCTGTCTAAAGATTTCAAGGATGTCAGAAAAGGAGACATCCTCAGAGGGGGATCTAGGGGACCCTTCTGACTCATCCAAATCAGTGTCTGACATGACAGACGCAGGTGAGTCAATGTGCTTCCTCTTACAAAGTCTCTTCCGAGGAAGCTCTCCAGTGGGATAATCTGGGGGGTCTCGGAAGAGGGGACACCTCCAATGGGGGCTGCTTGAGTGTCTTGTTCCCTATGCTGAGGGGGTGGGGGGGAACAAGAGGTTGCTGCCGGCTGCTGGTGGGACATCGGGTCTAAAGGCAGGGCTTTGGCACTGGACAAAGCTTTCTCTATTCCTTCAAAGGCCTTTCCACCCTGCTCCGAAGACGACCTCAGTTCTGAGGAGATGGAAGGTCGGCTCCGAGCAGGAGGGACAGGTTCAAGCAGACGTGGGAAATGAGCTCAGTCAAGCCGAAGCACCGAGAGGGAGGTTCGGTTCCGAAGAAAAGCTGTGGTGACTATCCCTCTCGGAGTCAACTCGAGAGCGTCGGCTCCCAGATCCCTCGGCTCCAGACTGAGCTGCTGAGGACAGAGTTATCAGTTCCAAGGAAGCAGGAAGAATTCTCAGAACTGAAGGATCCAATACAGAAGAACCTGAAGTGTTTAGATCTGAGAGCGAAGCAGTTGGAGGAGGAGCAGTAGTCTGTAAATGGGACGGCTCCAAAGACTTTGGGTCCGGAATAGCTAACGTTTTGGCCAGAGCCGGGTCACAGAGCAGCCTTTTCACTACCTGCTAGATGTCCTCATCTGAAAGTGTCCTGGAGGAACAGGTGGAGACAGAAGGAGATCTCCTCCTCTGTAAAATAAGAGACCTCAACGGTGGTGAAACAGGGTCAATAGCTGATGAGTGTCGATACCAAAGGTCGCCTTGGCAATGAAGAAACCGACGACACCGAGACAGAAGAAGCAGAATTGGAGCCAGAACTCCTTGGCCCTGTCACTTTAGACTTTTAGATGGCTCTGATGCTGGAACCAAAGATTTTCTCTTCACAGTTTTGGGAGCTGTCTGACCAAGTTCCAGCTGTTCCTGGAAGGAACTAGTCATAAGACCCCTGTCTATTAATTTACGTTTCCTCTCATTAGGAACCCTCTAGTACTGAAGGCATGGCAAAAGGTACAGGGTTCTTGTAAGTGAGCCTCTCCCAGACAGTATACACAGCTAGTGTGACTGTCAGTCAATGACATTTTTGTGAACACTTGTCACATTTCTCAAACCCCGAAGGGCGGTGTTCCTTATGTTCTCTGTCTTTCTCGTTGGGCATGCTGACAAGCAAACAAGGCTAACAACAATTTTCAATAACAACAACACTAACTATAACTAACAGCAAAGTTATGAAGAGGAGAAAAAGTTTTTTTTTTTTTTTTTTTTTTTTAAAGGAAGAAGGACTGGCACTCAGGGAGGAAAGGCCCTCTAATTTAAACGGGCAACTACGGCCCTCTAACTAAAACGGGCCATACAATCCAAAAAAGTGGAA